>NC_091142.1:44009311-44102855 GCF_041381155.1 Argopecten irradians | reverse complement strand
ACAATCATGAGAATAGTTTTAATTCTAGCGCGCTTATGATTATTTATGCAGTTTTGGTCCACATCGCACAGCCTACCGTAATCTGTTCAACAGGTCCTGCCCTTCTCAATAAGCCATGGGCTAGGAGGGTATCCACATGCAATCTCCAATCCTGCCGAACCGATTTAACTTTCTGAACTCTATGCGCCGCTGCGAGCACGCGTCGCGATATCAAAATTGCATAAGGTTTGGGATGTAATATCCGGTATATGATTGATTCATCAAGATTTGCCGCCATCGTCTGTCTAATTTCCCTCAAAAGTTGAAATAGCTTTTTGACAATTTGTTACATTGAACGAATACGCGAGAGACAATGAGAAACCATCTCTCAGCTAAATTCAAAAGCGAGCGAATTTAATTATTATATACAATATTATGACAGAGATGGTTTTACAATGTCTAAGTAATTGGTGGTGGTACACAATGAGTAGCTACGATGGATTTAAAACCGTAGTGTTACTTATCTGAATATGCGAATGTCCGCTCTGAATAATCCTTGCTCCTTTCAATAGGTTTCATAACTATACAAAAAAATTCGCGCAAATCACACAATCGAAGATGAATGTCCAGCGACTGATGATTTTATATTTTTTAATGACTCTTCACAACTGTTTATAAATCTCCATTGCGACCGTGCCACGCAGACGTAAACACGGTCCGAAAGAGCGGTCGCCATTACGTTGACAGAATATTGCAATATCAGGCTGGAATAAATAATTTAAATTTCGTGCGCGAAAATATCTGTGAGGGAGTGTGGGGTTGGGGGTGGGGGGGGGGGGGGGGGGGGGGGGGGGGGGGGACATACTTTTGATATAGCGATTATATTGTTATCCTAGTACGTCGGTTATACCCGGTATTTACACCTAACAATGTGTGGATTATGAGTCCAAGATAAAACATGTTGCATTAAAGAGATTACCCTCAAGGCTAACAGCAGCCCATTAACAGTACTGCCCGAGAGATTCCTGAATTTCGATCAATTTTAGAGTATCTTCTTGATATCTCTATTATTGTCTGAAATTTTTATAACTTAGTTTTTTGACATAACAAAATCGCATTTAGTTATAGAGTTACAATGTCATCCTATTCCATTCTTAAATCAAAACTTGAGTATTTTTAGGAGTTATTGAAGGCCGAGTGCCATACTATGACCTTGTACCATAAACATCATTGGTATCAGTCACGATTATCTGTATTCATAAATCTAAGATTAGTTAGCCTACTTAGATGTGGATTGGCGAATTATTGAATAAGTTGTTATCACTTCCAATTTAGATACTTCATATAATGCGACAGAGGATATAAAAGCGACCTGGAAATATTAAAAAACTAAATACAATATAAACAGAACGATTTCACCATTTAAGTTTTTGTCGAGTGTATGCAAAGTCGCGTACGTGACTGTGACGTGGAGTGACCGCGAACAGTGGTTTAACTCTTCGGTAATTTTGTTTGTACCCAGTACAAGAGTGCAATATCCCTTTAAAAAATTAACAATTACAGTGGTTATAGAACGAAATATGCGTATCTATAAGTATCTTTGTGAGATGAGTCTGATTGAAAAATTCTAATAATATGGATCTAATTGTCGCTGCCAAACTTTGGTTATTGTTTGGCGTGAAAGTCATGGCACGAAGCGGCCAATAGTCCTGGCGCAGTGGTTCACATTTCGGTTATATTATAATAATTTATTATTAATCATAGTTATTGTAGATCATAAAGTTTGCGCTAACATGATAGATGTAAGTGACATCTACATACGGCGAAGTGTTCATTAGATAAGTAAACTTGTACAATTGGAAGGCGATAAAGCAGGGGTTGGACATTTGAGGAGTATGAAAATATATCTGAAGCTATGTGCTTAATGCTAGACTATCCCCATTAGGAAAGATAATGCTCAGTATAATATTAAGCTGCTACGAGATCGTGAAGTTCGTGCCCGATGATGTTACTGCTTCTCATGAAACTTGCGCAGTTTATGAATTTAGTCATCCTAACCTCCTTTGATAGCACATATACACAATACTTACAAATGAATCCAGCATATTTTTGACGAACTTAAACACAGTCCGAAAGGGTGATTGTTATCTTTTTAAAACAGTATAATTAGACGTGTTGTGCTCTCATTGTCACAGCTATGAACAACCATGAATAGATTATATACGCTTATGAGTAGTTATATGTGACGGTCACTATCACACCAACCCTCATCGTCAACTGTCTGCCTCTTTTCTATCCCTATTTAAGCTCCTATTGGCAGCTAGAGGAGTGTCCCTACAAGCACCCCACGCCACCGGAACCAATTTACTTTTCTTACAACTCTTATATATGACTCCGCTGATCACAAAATCCAACGATGCATTAAGTTGGGATGAAAATCTGCACGTATATGATGTCATCAATTGATTGTGCCGCCAAATCTCGAATTTCTCTCATGAAAGTGCAATAGACTTTTGACAACTATTGTTTACATTGAACGAATAACAATAAATGAGGAAACCAGCTATCTAACTAATGTCAAAACTCAACAAGTATAATACAAATACATCATTAATACAGGAGGATGGTTTACAAAATGTCTAAAGTAATGTGTGGGTGGTGGTACAAAGAGATAGTACGGCATGATGTAAAGTGTTACATATCTGATAGTTGCGAATTGTCGCTATGGTAATAGGCTGTCTTGAGCCTCCAGGTTTCAAAATTAACAATACATAACAAATCCACAATGGAACGTTTGAATGTCCAACACTGAATGATTTGTAAAAGATTCCCAGGCAATATGAAATAAATTCCAACACAAAGTCTGTTCGTAAGAATCCACGAGACTGAAAGTCACAATAACTCTACCACTCTGAAATCTTATATGGCGCGGAATATCATCTCTATGGATATATAGTTCTTATTACAGTCTTCTCAATAACAGTTCTGATTAGCCGTGGGCAGCCTGGAGTATATAAGGCTTAAACCCTCTAATTCAAGAATATTGGTGAGAAGCCTTCTACTTCTAGACATAACTAACCTAAAACATTAAACAAGTAAAGCACACCGATACTGAGATCTGGAAATAGAATTCATAGTATCTAGATCTCTACTTATAATCAACATGTTTACAAACATATTTGTTTATAACGATGATAATATTCTAGAAAGTTCTATAACCTAAATTAAGTATGTGAACTTTATAGGATGTATTGATAATAATAGCTATAGTAGTTATCTCCCCTATCTAATAACTACATGCATTTAGTGTCATACATAACACAATTTTCAACCGAATTGGACAATTTTGTATCGAAATGACCACAATAGAGCAATAATTATATATCAGGGACTGAATAATCCAAATTATGTTGTGATTTGAACGCTGGAAATGAAAAACAAATTAAGCTTAAAATGGTAATTTTTCAGCAAATTTGTCATATTCAGCTTAACGCAGCAAAAATGGTTCCAAAGTGTGAACATATTATTCCTAATTAGTTATTGAAAAAAAAAAAAAAAAAATAAAAAAAAAACCATGTAAAATAATAAATATGTGCAAAAGAGAAATATTGATTGTCTATTAAGAGTCATTAATATTTTTGATTAGAGCAATTTATATACGTAGAGAATTCAAATATACTATTTCGAGTATAACTCGAACTACCCACTCCTAGATATAGAATAAATTCACTATATAAATAATATCAGGACGAATTTTTAAAATAATGAGACTAAAAAATACGAGGTACAGGTATCTATTACAGGTGCACCAATGGCACCGGTCCCAATTACCTGTATGGGGGTTTACCAAGTGATCACCCTGACTAGACGTATGCTCTACTACCTGAAGTTTATAGCAAAATGTGACGTGCAATGCCTGCAACTAGGGTGTAAGAGATTGGGCTGTACATTGCGTACTGTAGTATTTAATTAAGTAGTTAATAGTATCTGGCCTATGACTTTCTATTGGGTCTAGATATATCCCAGAGCTTTGTAGACAAATATCGTATATGCCGCTCTATTAAAAATATCATACTCATTTTAGGGTTTCTCGCATTATCAATTGTTTAAGCTTAGACGCAGTAAAAACCGCAGATGGAACAGTGTGGGCAGACAGAGTCCAAATTTAGGCGGTGGATCAGTTTACGTAACCTCATCACAATGGTTCATCGGTTTTTGGTGTCAGATGAACTACCCGCCATAATACTGAACTATACCTTTCTTAAGTCTTTATATAGGTAGAAGTGACAAAGTAAAATGTAAATATGAACATAGAGTACTTTTCTAATTCATAAATATAATACCCCTTTTTTCTGTTTTTGCCTCTACCATGGCAGTATAATGTTATATGGGAACTTCATGATTTTATTGCAATGTATCATATCTTGTGTTTTATTACATTTACGTAACCACATCATAATGGTCACGTTTTGGGTGTCAGTTATACCGCCATATACTTAACTTTGCCTTTCTTAGTTTATATAGTAGAAGTGACAAGTAAATGTAAATAGAATTCTAATACTTTTTATTATAAATATATACCCTTTTTCTGTTTTCTCACCATGGCATAATGTTATAAACTTCATGATTTATTGAAATGTATCATATCTTGTGTTTTATTACATTTACGTAACCACATCATAATGGTCACGTTTTGGGTGTCAGTTATACCGCCATATACTTAACTTTGCCTTTCTTAGTTTATATAGTAGAAGTGACAAGTAAATGTAAATAGAATCTAATACTTTTTAATTATAAATATATACCCTTTTTCTGTTTTCTCACCATGGCATAATGTTATAAAACTTCATGATTTATTGAAATGTATCATAACTTGTGTTTTATTTACATTTGCGGTGTTCTCACAATCATTTTACGCCATTGCAATATGATATCAAACGTATCAACGATTTATCCCATCAATCTAGACATACAAAGCCTACCCAAACAGCTGCGTAAGGAAACACCCACACCAAAGTCTGAGGCAAAGGTATCAAGTCGCATAAAACAGTATACCCTACACCTGCAGAGGTCCTAAATAATGAGCAAAAACGAATGCATGAGAAAGGAAAAAAAGTCACCGACTTAGAATTCAAGCAAATATTAGTCACTTCTACAGACGTGCAGAAATACAGACACGAATACAGTTATATATGCATATGTATCAGATACAATACTAAACTACTAATATCTAACCAATCATGCACTGATTTATATTTTTATGCATGCATGCACATTATATGTAGGATATGGCGTTAATAACCCAATATTTGGACATGGTCAGATATACTTTTTTTATGACACATACAGAGAAAACAAAGTTAAAATGTAATAAAGACAAAAATGAATAAAAAGAGCAAATATATAAATAAATCTATATTAAGCTTATGGATCTACACTTGATATCTTATAATGTCCAATGTCCGAGATAAAAGCAAAAAGAAATAGATTTTACCAATGGATAAAAAAGAGGCCGATGGGCCTTAACGGTCACCTGAGTTCGGATAAAGAATAAAACATATAAACACTATATATTGGCCCATCACACCCCTTACAGTTAGTCAGTGATTTTATAAATTTGACTTTTTAATCTATGAAGATTATTTGGTCCCATCAGATTTGTAAATTAAGAAGAAGATTTTTTTTTTAAATTTTAGCCATTTTGACCCCTTTTGGCCCCGCCCCTCTGGCCCCTGGGGGTCGGCCAGGACCAATATGGATATGATGTTAAAATGCTATCTCAGGCTAATGATTCTAACCCAGTTTGACTAATTTCCTATGACAACTAAGCAAACAGTGTTCATAAATGTTTTTTTCCTATATAAACTATAATAAATTTGACCTCTTCCCCAGGGGAAAATCTGAGAGCTGTTATGTTGACTCCTTATCAATCCATAATCAGTCTTAGAGTCTTCCAGCGATTGCAAGTACCTGGGATTTTTAATCTTTCAAATAGACCTGAAATAAAGAAAAATAGGGTTAAAGTGTTAAAAAAATTAAACTATGTACAAAGAAATAAAAATTTCACATTTATGTATTTGTATGTGGAATACAAATATGATATTTGATGGTTGAGGTCCACCTATTAATTATACACAGCTTTACTTTTACAGCCAGGGTCATGCATTAACCTGCCAAATGTTTCGAGGTGGAGGAAAAGAAATAACCTCAGGAAACAATACCATGGTTCTTGGATTATACCCATTTGGTGCATGAATAAGAACATTTCTTTCTAAAACCTGTTATAGTGTACTGACTGCATATGAAGGATCTGACAACATCGTATTATATGATGTTCTCATATCCTCTATTGAACGGAGTGGATATAAGGATATGTATTTTAACAATAATATTAAGTAGATTGACATTTTATGAACTGTAGAGCGAGTTTTTAGATGTCTGGTCTGACTAAATTTTGTCATCATGCTTCCTTAAAGCTAAGCGCTTTGCAGAATAATTGAATTTATATGCTTTTGTGAGTCTCGGGGACAGAACACAGAACCTATATCACAGGGAGACGACTACAGATGAAGAACATACTTTCTTACAATAAATTCAAAATGTAAATGACACCACACGTCCAATGTGCTATCGAAACAACAAGGTATTACAAATCCAACATTGATACAACTTTACAAAGCAGCTCTTAAAATCTCTGATTGATTTTCAAGAATCGTAATAATTGAATGCAATAAACTAAAAATTACGTTGGTGAAATGAATGGCAAAATAGTGCATAATGATTATAAGCATAATGCAATTATATTCTAATGCATTTATGAATAATACAATTCAACATTAGAAATACGTAATAGATGTATCTAATCACTGTTCCTCTATCCGACTTCCAGATGTTGTCTCCATTTTCTCTGCAGAAGCATGTTCTATCGATCTCGCTCTAGACCACATCGATGAACATTGAAAAGGCAATTATCTGTTCCGACTCTCTTTCGGTTCTACTCTTCAGGCTTTGAAATCAAGAAACCCTAGAGACACTCTAATCCAAAATATCTTAATCTCCTAAAGCTCAAATTACTTATCTCTGGATTCCCAGTTATATTAGTATAAAAGGGAATATTTACATTTCCATGTCACTTCTACTATATAAATTAACCAAGGCAAAGTGAAGGATATAACGGTATAACTGACATCCAAAACGTGACCATTATGACGTCACTAAAGTTGACATGGTGACGTCAACTGATCACCGTCAAATGGCTGTTCCATCCTGTGGATTAAATCGTCGTTGATAAACGCTTTTCTTGGTCTAGCTTAGACAATGTGAATGTAGAGAGCCTAAAATGAGTTTACAATGTAAATATAAGCATTAAACTATCTTCCTATGGCATCTATGGTCTATATAGATGCCAGAGCTTTGCAGACAATCTTCTCATAATGCGCTAGTGCGCATTATGAAGATATAGACCATAGATGCCATAAGAAGATAGTTTAATGCTTAAAGGGAACGGTCGATATAGCAGATAATACTGCTCTTCACCTATAAAAACAGATTTGAAACTACCATACACTGACATCAAATCTAAAATAAAAACACTATTGGCAACGAAGATGGTCTACCGAAACAAACAATAAACTGTTTAAAATACAACCTACACTTAATCTTAAACTATCCAGTCGGAGAGACCGACGAGAGGAAGTTGTTCTTTCTCGGCTCCGAACTGGACACACATATTTTATACATTGCTATCTATTGAGAGGAGAGGATCTCCTCACAGTGGAGCATACTTGCATATTTTAAAGGTGATAAAAACACTAGTTTGAGATCCCTAAGTTATCTCCCCTTGAATATTTATCCTAAGAAGGACCTATCACTGTGTACTATTATCATTATGATAAACATTCCTTTTGCAGAACACAATGTAAGGTATTTCATTAAAAACACTTTTCATAACTTTCTGATTCTTTTTTTTTACTTGAAAATAATGTAACAAATGTACATGTCAGAGACATCATAATACTTCTCTTTTATGTGTTAAAGGTGATAAAACAGATTTTAAATATGCTATTTTTGTGTTGATATTTGTTTATTGTGGTGCACTTTATGATTTCCAACAAAAAATACAGGTTGTATTTGACGTAATTTCCATAAAATGTGCTTCAAACTAGTGTAGCTAATCTTCTAAGTCAACATCTTGAGTCTTGATCTTACTTTGTATTAATTTTCATAAATATGTTTAGTTTCATTTAAGATTTCTTTACGGTCAGTTGCTTATTGTGCCATTGCCTTTTTGTGTCGCCTGCAACGCAATGGCGACTCTTAGGTATTACTATGTCGGCGTCGGCGTCCAGAAAACGGTTTCCGTGCGATAACTAAGTATTTACTTACCGTCCGATTTCATTGTGTCGTATTAACAGGCAGGGTCATGATAGGATAGCCTCTATTGCATATGGTGCATTGCGAGTGTAAAATGAGCGGTGCGTGTTTTGGGAGATTGTAGTATGTTCATGTTGTGTCTTCTTGTATAGTGGAACTTTTCTATTACATTTATGTTGAATTTGATTACATTTACTTGTTATTTATCTGTCCAATTTAACAAATGCTGTATGTAGTGTCACTCTCTACCTTTCATTGTACATTAGTTTACCTGGAACTGTAGATTAGTTGAAACTAATCTACAGCTACAGGTAAACTAATGTACCGTGAAAGGTGTACTAATCTACAGACAGAACAAGTACTTGAACAATAGTCTAAATAAAGTACTGGGACAACAAAAGATGACATCACAGTCATTTTTTAATACTTGTGAAGGTACATTAACCTGAGACATAGAATAGATAATAGTTCAATAGTAGCGTATGTTAGATATAGACTGCAATACCTCTGGTATTCATATCAATCAATCGAATAAAAAAGTTAATTTATTTCATATACGTATCAAAAGTGACAGTCCTTCCTAAACCAGACATCTATCTGTCATGATGTGTAAGTCTGGTGTCAGGGCCAGAGTATCTCGGGCTAACCTGGTAGAAATAGCGAATGTTCACAGTTTTCATTATTTTGAATAGATGAAATCATGACCATACATAAAATTGCACTTTGATTTTGTACTAGAATATCAATGAGTGTAATCAAGGATTTATAAGTAATATAAACGTCCTTTGTGTAATCAAGGATTTTTTCCGCGGTCTAATAAAACTGAATGTAAAATGTAAAAAATGGGTTTGTAATACTTTAGGCTAGATATATTTGTAATACTTGGATAAAAATAATTGATAAAACCAAGGACGTATATGAATCACTTATAAATCCTTGATAAAACTTTGTGATAATAGAACACGGCTTATCTCATTATAGAATGGAGAGTTTCCAAATCAACTTGATTTCATTGAAAATATATCTTTTAACCCCTTAACTTCCAAGAATGTTTTATCGAACTCACGAAATTCTAATATTCTGTTTCAAAGTGATTTGTCACCCTTTTGCCACCAACAATTTTGGTAAACAACTATATATTTAGAAACTTCATATCACACCCTTTTCAGATTTTATAAGAAAAATATGTTTTTGCGATAATGACGTTACCATAGCAACCGGAAATTGGGACTTTCAACAAAAATGTAAAGTTTCTTACATTAATAGCTCTTAAAGCCTATGCAAGTGATTTAAATGTTCTTGTAATAACTTAATAATCAAGTATATCATTGAATAAGAGATGAACGTTCTATTGAATGTCATATTTTCAATTCAGTTTTTGTTGTTACCACGGTTACCAATAAATATTTATAACCGACGATTTTTGAAAATGTTTTGATTTAGCGATGTATTTGTCCTGCTTTAGCTGTAGCAAAAATGTTTTATTTTGAAATTTTGGTTACCTTTCAACTTGCATATTGTCTTTTGAAGAGAACAGGGTCAAAGTTGATGACAAATTATTGAATTTTGGCACTAAAATGTTACCATGGCAACTGTAAGTGGGTCTATATATTTTTTTTAGCTTAAAGAAACATTTATGTGGGCCTCCAGTCGAATGGAATTTTTTATTATGTTGTCAACGTTTTGTTTGACTCGTTACATGTATGTATTTCGAAAATCAAGATGTTCAGGTGAATATGTTTACATTTGCCATTGGATATAATCAAAATTGCAATGCAGTACGATTCATATGTGTGTACACTGTAGTAATTTGTTAGTTACCAAGGCAACTAATTTATCAATTTACCTAGTGTCACATTTTCCTTATTCCTCCACACAAAAGTATCAATACCATCAACAGAATAAATGTTGATAGAGCAAAAGTTTGTAACACTCAGGGACTAATATGGAAACAAATTATGCATTTTACCTGTATAAACGGAAACAGGAAAATAAAGCATGTATATATATACTGTATGTACACTTTTCAATGTTTCATAGGGATAGATGTATTATGCATGTGTACAATGCTCTGTCTCCATAGGTAAGGAAAAGAGATGTATAGAACAGGAGCCTCCACTGTCTTGACCATATTGTATATACCATTCAATGGTACTTTTGTGTTATATCTTGTTTTAGAAACACTGCACCGTACATATATATAATACACTGCTATATATGTATGTTATCCACCACAGGCCTTTGTCACTATAGATACAATGTATATAGACATCTCACTGTGTGTTACACACATATATCTATATCGAGGTGTCCGTATATCTGTATAGCCAAAACCCTGTTGTGTCTACAAGCATGTGCATTTTGTCTTGTCTAAATTGTAGATACATAGATAACATGTTTCTGGTATCTTTGGACTTTGGTCACATTACACATTTACTCTATAGTTCATACACTTTACTTACTTTCAGTACGTTTTCAATTGGTATAACTACATATGTATGAATATAAAAATATCCATGTAATGCATTTATACATTATGTCTGTCCTGTCGTGTTTTCTTTTTTAAACAATAACTTGTGTATGATCACAACTGTATAAATTAACTTAGAAAGCACTCAAAAATCAGATACAAGTATGATATTTTTAATAAATAATGCAGATTGGAATTTGTGTGTTTGTTTGTTTGAGTTTTACGGCCCATCGACAACTCAGGTCATTTTCGGCCAAACTACAGGCCAGGCATTAATATCAGGATATAAACAATGATTACATCTAAAAGCTCGGGATAAGAAAAAGGCAAGTAAGAAATAAAACACAGATTATAAACGTTAATTCTATTAAAAAAAAATTGCATGGTATCAAATAGTTTTGTTAAAACACATGAGATAACTATGGTGATGAACTGGGTGAGTTTCATAACAGGAGATTAGTTATCTTCCTATGGTAGTCACTCACCGGAGACATCTTGAGACTACGACTGCTTTATTTAACTTCTCACACAGGAGAGTTCCTCTATGATATCAAGTTGACAATGAAATCAATACTTAACATCCTTCCCTTTCTAGATATTTTTGTATATTATCATATGGACATCAACTTATAAAGTACTTAACTGCAGTATGCTAGTAGTAAACTATTGTCATTAAACTATATAAGAAAATTACTCATTGTTTAACTTTTACCATTGTACTTGAAATAATATACATGTATATTTATATATAGTATATATAGTATAATTGCAAATTATACTATAACCGAATATTCACTTTGTTAACCGAGTCCTTTGAATTTACACTATTAAAGTATTTTCACACAACCTGAAAAAAAAGAAATTTGAGAGTCTCTTTTTTTCTTTTTAATTAACAAGAAAATTTGACTAGAAAAAACACTACTGACTAGTTTTTCGAAGTTGAGTGTCTCTAATTTTCAAACTATTTAACTAGAAACTTTACTAGAAAAATGAAAGTTCTACTATTGGTAACACACAACCTGAAATAAAAGTTATGAGTCTTTTTGACTTATTTAACACAGTCTTTCAACCAGGCTGGTGTCCTCAACAGCCTTCCTGAGCTGGATCTTGTTGTTTGGCGGTCTGGTGTAGATGGAATTTGACAACTCAGGTTCGCTGATGTGTGTTGGTTCGCGTTTAACTGCTGGTTAGGTTTCGCAGGTGTTATTTCCTTCAATTTCGCAGATGTTGTTTCCTTCGGCTTCGCGCTTGGAGTTTCCTTAGACTTAATACTGAGTGGCCAGTACTGTTCACAGTCTGTTGGTTCTGGGTTCAAGTCTACCCTCGACCCCGTTGGTCGTAAATGTCTACGGTTTCTCCTGTATGTCCGGTTACCTGACTTTACCAAATATGACCTAGGTGATTTGTAGAGGTCAGTAACTGTGCCAGGTGTCCATTCCGAAGTATTGTTAGTTTTTTTCACCATGACCTTGTCTCCAGGGCTTAGTGGTTTGAGGCGTTCACTCAAGGCATGACGATTGTAACCGTCTTGTTGTTTACCTTGTCGTTTTACCAGTTGCTCATGTACTTTGTTGAAAGTATCAGATTTCAGAAGAGGTAACGCGGTTGGTATGGTCGTTTTCAAACGCCGTCCTAGGAACATCTGAGCCGGTGAAAGTCCTACTCCATCGATTTGTGTGTTCATGTATTCCAAGAGAGCCAAATAAGGATCATTTGACTTCTTTAGCAAGTTCTTAATGGTCTGTACCATTCGTTCCGTTTGTCCATTTGACTGTGGGTATAATATGGACTTGTAGTGACATGTTCAAATTGATACTGTCTCGCGAATTCTTTAAATTCATGGCACGCAAACTGAGGTCCATTGTCACTTACTACCACATCTGGTATTCCGTACTTTGCCATTTGACTTTTAACATGGGTAATGAAACATTTGGCTGTTGTAGTTTCTAATTTAGCGATTTCAGGCCACTTGGAGAAATAGTCAACAGTCAGAAGATATGTGTTGTTGTTGTACTCGAATAGGTCCATTCCTATCTTCGACCACGGTCTGGTGGGTAGCTCCATTGCAATCATTGGTTCTTTTGTGTTGCTCTTGCCGTGTTTTGCACATATACTACACTGGTTTACCATGTCCTCAATGTCTTTAGACATTCCAAGCCAAAATAGTACGTCTCTGGCTCGGTTTTTGTTTTTTACTACTCCCAAGTGGGACTGATGGATAAGTTCAAGCATTGTGTTTTTCAATACCCTTGGCACTATGAGTTTATGTGACTTGTACATAAGTCCATCAATACAGGATATTTCATCCCGAAAGGTCCAATAGGGACGTAGTTCAGGGGGTACGTCCGCTTTGTCCTCTGGCCATCCCTCCAATACAATATCTTGTAAAATCTGGAGATCCTCATCTTTTGCTGTAGCCTCCTTAAGTTGTTGGTATTTCTCTGGTGAGACTGGCAGGTAGGCAGTTAGATGAATGTCATTTACTTGTAGCTCAGGGACTAAAACTTCCTTAGTCTCATTTAAGTAGGCTCGACTCAGGTGGTCAGCTAGAAACATAAGCTTTCCAGGCTTATAAATCACTTCAACGTCATATCGTTGCATTGCAAGTAGCAGTCTCTGAAGTCTAGGTGGGGTCTGTAGTATAGGCTTTTTGAAGATAGCCTGTAAGGGCCTATGGTCCGATTCCACCTTGATGTGTCGCGCATAGACGTAGTCATGAAATTTTGTACAACCGTACACAATTGCTAAAGTTTCCTTTTCTATTTGTGAGTATCGTTGCTGTGTAGCGGTTAATGCCCTTGAGGCATACGCGACTGGCTTGTCATTTTGTATGAGTACTGCACCCAGCCCCTTACTGCTTGCGTCCACAGATAGGGTAAGTGGTTTATTACCGTCATAATACTGCAATACTGGTGCGGATGAGACCATGTTGACTAGAGTATTAAATGTTTTATCCTGTTCACTTCCCCAATGCCAAGCTGTTTCCTTCTCTAGGAGGATCCAGAGTGGTCCACTGACCTCTGCTAATCTTGGCATGAACTTGTGTAGGTATTGAACAAAACCCATGAGCGTTTGGAGTTCCTTTACATTGGTTGGTTTTGTCATGTTTTGTACCGCTCTGACCTTTTCAGGGTCTGGTTTCACTCCATCTTGGGTTAATAAGTGTCCAACATACGTGACCTGTGTCTGTCCTATTTCACACTTGTCTAGTCCAAGTTTTACGTTCCACTGACGTGCACGTTCCAGCACTTTCTTAAGTCTGATATCATGCTCCTCTTTGGTTGTTCCCCAAATCAATATGTCATCGATAATTGCTTCTGTTCCCTCAAGGTAGGAAACCATTTCTGATATTACTCTCTGAAACACCTCTGGTGCTGACTTCACTCCAAATGGTAGACGTGTAAATCTATACCGTCCAAATGGTGTATTGAAAGTACATAATTTCGAGCTTTCCTCATCTAGTTTCAGCTGCCAAAATCCCGACGTGAGGTCTAGTTTACTAAATATCTTTGCTCCGGGCATTCTTGAAACAACCTCCTCAACTGTTTTCAATGGAAAATGTTCCCTTTGAATTGCTGTATTTAAGTCACTCGGATCTATACATACTCTCAGCTTACCGTTAGGTTTAAGAACGGTCACCAGGGAATTGACCCACGCAGTTGGATCCTCTTGTTTTACAATCACACCGAGGTTCTCCATTCGATCCAGTTCATCTTTAAGTTTATCCCTAAGTGCTATGGGCACTCTCCTCGGAGGATGTACCACAGGAGTCACGGACTGGTCAAGTTTAATAGTGTGTTCGCCAGGCAAGCAGCCAAGTCCTGAAAATAGGTCCTCATATCCAGCGTCGATCCCGTCTGGTACATTGGGTTTCTCATGATTTATTGTGTATATCCGTTTTACAAGACCTAGTTCCTGACATGTCCCGGCTCCCAATACAGCTTGAGAATCTATGTCCACCACGTAGAATTTGACCCTTTGTTGTGGTTTGTTGTTGTATGAGCACAACATATGTGTGGTTCCTAGACATGTGATCTGATGTCCCGAGTATGAGCGAAGGGGAGTTTTACACGACTGAAGGGTCTCACTACTTAATTGTTTATAAAGTCTATGTGACAACACGTTACACTTGGCCCCAGTATCTAATTGGAATGTTACAGGGTGTTCATTGACTTTTACAGTTTCAATCCAGTCGGAATTTCCGACGTTGTTTACGTTGTTTACATCCATATATTTGTGACTACTACCGGTAATCATTCCAACAAACAGTTCATCATCATCACACATTTCGAACACGTTTTCCCTCTGTTTTGATTAGAGTGATCTCCCTTTGAATTGTAGGTCGCGTTCGAGTGAGACTGATGAGTAGGTTTTGCTTTGTTGGTACTAGTAGGCTGTCTCTGGTTACCTTTCTTTATTACGTTTACGGTTTTCTCCATCTTTTGTAGTTGAGCTTTGGATAACTCATATGTTCTCGCGTAATTCACCGCAGCGTCAAGTGTTAGTTCTGATCCTTCATTAATGCATTTTTCTCGCACTTTATGATCCACTGTACCAAAGACTATCGCGTCCCGAATCATGTTGTCTTTTTCTTGATACGCACAGTCCCTAGCCAATACGTGTAAGTCTGTTAGAAACTGCTCGAAAGTTTCTCCCTCTCGTTGCGTTCTACACACTGGAACTTATAACGTGAAAATATCTTGTTGGTCTTCGGGCGTACGTGTGTCTCGAATTTGCCTGTGAGAGTAGTGAACGATTTTTTCTCCTCGTCCGTCAACGTCCATGTTGTGTATATTTCTCTTCCTTTCTCTCCCGACCATATCATGAGATAATTACACTTCTCTTCTTCACTTTTCTTAGCTAATGGTCCTTTAAACCAAAATTCCACGTGGTTTATGAAAGCGTCCCAGGCTACCACGAGGTCTGGTGCATCCCAGTTCATTTTTGGGGTTCCTTGAGCGTGTCCTGCATCCATATTGGACTCTTTATGATCTTGGATAACTTGTTCAACTTTTTAGATTGAAATCCAAGTCTTATCCTCCGTTTAGTGGACGATGTTGTCCGATTTAAACTTCTGACACCATGTAAAACACATGAACCGGAGACATCTTGAGACTACGACTGCTTTATTTAACTTCTCACACAGGAGAGTTCCTCTATGATATCAAGTTGACAATGACAATACTTAACACAGGTTATGTCGTACTCTACCTAGAGGTAGGTATTCTGTACGAAATCGATTGATTAAGTATTTAGTACTTATCTCCATGGCTCATTATACAATATATACACAGAAACTGAATGTTTAAGCTGTGATTGTTTACATAGTTTGCCGGTATGCTCTAAGTGTGATTTCCACATCTTAACAGAAAAAATAGTAAAGTAAGATTTACAAAATAATTAAAGGTCCTCGATTTGAAAATCTCTCGTTTTAAAGTCAGTTACTTAATGACTATAAAGCAATGAAGGGTCATTAAGACGTATTGAAAGTTCAAGTTCTGCCGTCGTCTTCTATAAATCTTACTAACCCTATATGGCTTTATATGGAGTCAGTAATTGACCATATAAAGAATACTATAAAACCACAAACGCTCACTATCCACGTCGATCGGATATACACCATGCGAAACCATTAAAATCAAATTGATTTCAATTATAGCAGAAAACGCAGACTCTCCCGGAACATAGAGAATTATCTACTTGTGTAGTATCATGGATCAGTCTATAAATTGCGTAACTATTTTTTTTAATTGGTTGCTCTCGTTTTGCTGATCTGGACTTCTTTTTATTCTTAAAATTATCTGAATACTGTTTACTACTGACAACTGGCAATAAACGATATGATCTGACTGAGAAATATTTACCTATGAGATATAAAGATGGGGTTGATGTTTTGCATGGTCTTATTATGTTTTTGTAACACTCTCGTAGATACTGTACCTGTTGAAGACTAAAGACTTTGATAAATCAAACATAGTGCCTTGCTCTATCGGCCATATCAATCACCTTTTTCCAAGTCTTACGGCATGATACACTTTATTGAAGTTAATTGACAACTACAGAGTCAATTTATGGTGCAACAGGAATATTTACTATTAAGACATATTCAGATACACAGATATTTCATAGTAATCATGTTACAGCATGTAAAACAATACTCATTCACAGACACTTCTAGCCATACATCACTCACATACACACATATAAAACAATACTCATTCACAGACACTTCTAGCCATACATCACTCACATACACACATATAAAACAATACTCATTCACAGACACTTCTAGCCATACATCACTCACATACACACATATAAAACAATACTCATTCACAGACACTTCTAGCCATACATCACTCACATACACACATATAAAACAATACTCATTCACAGACACTTCTAGCCATACATCACTCACATACACACATATAAAACAATACTCATTCACAGACACTTCTAGCCATACATCACTCACATACACACATATAAAACAATACTCATTCACAGACACTTCTAGCCATACATCACTCACATACACACATATAACATTTATTATTTCAACACCAATATTTCATACATCAAAACATATCAAGATGTTGTACACAGACACAATGGATATGTTATAGGTAATTATAATGTATATAATGTGGCTTTCATCTTGAAATCCTATATAATCGCTGTCAACAAATTAGCCAATTCAAATAGTTTCGATTTTATACTACATGTCGTATTAATCAAACTGAATGCAGTGATAACACTTGACACGTCAATATAGGAAGAAAACTAGTTTTGTTATATTACACTATTATACTTTTAACGACTGCAATGGATATTGTTTACAATTCAAGATTCAAAAGTATACATTCAATTACAGCTCACTCTTCTCAATGGTATCACATTCACTCATACTGTAATCAAACGCTTGATATCCAACCTGATTTACAATATTAACATCGTAAATTAGTCATACACATTATCTTTATAAATTAAACACAAAAACATTGCAAACCATTTGAAGTAATATTCAACAACAGCAATAAAAACAACCAAACAAAGATAGTAACAATAACCAATGTAAATGTTCAGATTCATGTATAATCATTCGTCTTGACGAATAATTCATCGAATATGGACAAACATGGTAAAATACAAGGAACCGTTAAAATAATTCCTTACTACATTTTCAAATAAAAGTGTTGAATATATTTGTTGTATGTAATATGTAACAAGCAGTGTTTTCGTGATATCATTATCGTAAGCGAGTAGACTATAGAACATTTGGTATTTTATCTGTTTTGAATTTATTTATTTATTTCATTTTTAAATTGAGTAAATAGAATGCTTAAAACACGTTTAAGAGAGTAAACAAGGAAAAGAAAAGAAAACACAACATAGATTGACTCAGTCATTTAAGTTTCTGAGGGAGTTTAATGCAACCATAACAGAAAAATTGTGGGAACCTTTCCATAAACAGCTACCCGAATTAAGTCCATTAGAAGTACCTAACCGATTACGAGAAATAGACCATATTCATAGGAATAGAAAATAGCAATAGAAACGTATAGGCGAGTAAAGGGGACACAACTACAAGACACTCAACATTACATTGGCGCCGTGCTGAAAAAAACCTGGGTTTGGACACTTCGCAAAGCCACTACCACTTCGATCATTGGTTTCACAGGTACGTAGATTTAGCCTATCAGCTCTTTTACAAGTAAATTTTTGTACCATTTATTTAATTTTCCTTACACAAAATAATATTACTGTATTACCATGGCTATATCATCAACCAGAACCATGCTTGTTCGTAGTGAGAACCATTGTTTGATTTAGTATTTTACTTGTTATGAACTAAAATAGACTACCAGTATGTAGTACTAAAACACAGACATGCACCACAAGGAGTTGACCACATGAATACACATAGGGAACACCCATACACTAAAATATACTACTCTTAAGTTTAAAAAAGATTCGTCATGGAGGTATTAGATGGCATATTTTTATTCAATAAACTTGCAAATTATTTTTAACCACAATACACATACCATTCACCAGACTGTGTTTGAGTTCTACATTGCACAAGAAAGACCTAGAAGATACTCAACAATACATTACATATAGTTTTGTATTGGATTGTGTGTGTACCAGCCAGAGAACTTTTAACTTTCCAACCTATTGACTTTCAACGATCCCATGAGTTGCTACAAAGGATGAACCAAACGCCTCAGACGACCAGTAACAGGGACCTTACAGTTAGAGGGTCTAGCCTCTCAATTTGAACGCTACGTATTCGTATGAAAACGCTAGATCATCAATTAGTGGGTTTGTTAAAAACCCTTTATCGGACCCTATTATTTATTTATTTATCTATTTAACATGTCAACTCACTAATATTCACCTTTTTACCTTTTATTTATTTATTAATATATTTATTTATTCAACTTGTCAACTTACTTTAAAGTTACATTTTTAGCTCGCCTATTCGAAGAATAGGGGGAGCTAATGTTGCCACATATTGATACATGTCCGTATCTTAGGAAATTGGGGATAAATAGAGGTGCGGGGGATAAGAGAGAGACCACCGGACAGAAGGAGACCGGACATAGAGAGCAGAGAGACCACCAGGGAGAGTCTGGAGAATGAGGCGAACATAGCAAAGGGAGATTAGTACATACTAGTGACTGGAACAGTGAGTGAAAGAACAATTTGTAAAGAACACTATACGATCATGAAACTTGGAATAAACAATCAACTGTTAAAAAGGACCCAGAATTATATTTTATAACAGTAGTGCATTAACAGAATTAACAGAGAATGCATTCTTTTCCAAAAACTCCTGAAGAGAAGTAAAGGAAACTCAAATAGTGGACATCACCTGTTTTCCCAATATAATAGGGCAGAAACTGTTAAAGTGAATAAACAGTTATACATGGAAACGCTTGTTGTTCTAACGACAACAGTTAATTTCTTAAAAACAAGATACGATGAAATGTATGTTTACTTCCAGGATTACCATGGAATAGGCCGTCGCCATAAAAGAGTAATTATACCCATTGTTGGAAAGGAATTACGTTTTTTATTTGGCACAATTTCGGAGGATGACCTTGACAACATCAGACAAGGCATAAATTCATTGTCAAAAAATCAAGACGCAATTGCGCATGTTTTGGAAAAGACAATATCGATAGCAAACATCCACTACACTTCTCCCCGACATAATTTGGACATGCTAAGGTTCCGAGTAGCGACCAGGAACCTTCCAACATTCCAACCCATTAGATTCCAACGATCACTGGAATTACTACAACGACTGAATGAACCCTCACGGACGCCCAGTAATAGGTATCCTACAGATAGTTGGACTAGCACCAACGTAAACGCTACGTCTACAGACGAAATTGCTTCTGGTTCTCCAATGAGTGGGTTGTTAACCCGACATCGGACCCGAGTCGGTCAACAATGTAAACAATGCTGTAATTGGTAATTTCAATTCAACATGTCAAAATATTTATTTTTACTTTTTTTGCGTTTTATTTATCAATTTATTTATTTATTCATTTGGTAACTTTGATATTTTTGTGTGAACTGCATATATATGTTGTGACAACAACTTGTAACATTACGTGACAATCATTGTACGGAAAATGAGACCAATACCTTTAGACAGTGACTTGTATTCATTATTTGATATAAACTTTGTGACATTTTGATGTGATTAATTGCTAACTTTGATAGTTTGTGTACGAAATTTACCTATTAAGTTGTGACAACAACGTGCGAACATTCTGTGAAAACGATTGTTACGGAAATGAGATCACTAGTTTTCAGTTTATACAAATTTTTCCCCATTTACTTATTAATTTTGCAATTCAACATGTCATTTTATTTATTTTAACCTTTTTACCTTTTATTTGTTTATTAATTAATATATGTATTTATTTATTTAAGTAGGCAACTTACTTTAAAGTTACGTTGTTCCTGTGTAGCTACCGTGATAATAATTTTCCAGTAACCATTTATGCAGTTGACACAAAGGACTCAATAAGCATATCATTCATTAGACTGTGTTTAAGTTCTACATTGCACAAGAAAGACCTACAAGATACTCAACATTACATTACATATAATATTGTATTTATGGATTTTGTGTGTGTGTATGTGTGTGTGTGAGAATAAAATATTGCAATTTATATAAAGTTTCAATCCACAAATCGGTTTAATTTAGTTGTTGAAGGTTACACAGAGGAAAGATAAACAATTGCAACTGAGTGTTTCTATATAGAGCCATTATCTAACGTTAGTTTTACTAATTGTGGGAATGAATATTGTAGAATTATAGTTGTACAATTCGTAAAAATGATTTTTTTAGGTCATCGTCGGATAACTGATTGTGATCACCAACCTCAAATTTCGAAAATTCGAAAATTTGTTGTTAAGACTAGCAAGAGAAGTAAACGAAGTTCAAACAGAGTCTGTTCACCTGTTTTCCCAATATAATAGGGCAGGAACTGTAACAGTGAATAAACAGTTACATATGGAAACGCTTGTTATTCTAACGAGAAAAGTTAATTTCTAAAAAACAAAATACGATAAAATGTATGTTTACTTCGAGGATAACCATTTAATTGGCCGTCGCCATAAAAGAGTAATTATCCCCATTGTTGGAAAAGCATTACGTTTTTTATTTGGCACAATTTCGGAGGATGACCTTGACAACATCAGACAAGGCATAAATTCATTGTCAAAAAATCAAGACGCAATTGCGCATGTTTTGGAAAAGACAATATCGATAGCAAACATCCACTACACTTCTCCCCGACATAATTTGGACATGCTAAGGTTCCGAGTAGCAACCAGGAACCTTCCAACATTCCAACCCATTAGATTCCAACGATCACTGGAATTACTACAACGACTGAACGAACCGTCTCGGACGCCCAGTAATAGGTATCCTACAGATAGGTGGGCTAGCACCAACGTAAACGCAACGTCTACAGACGAAATTGCTTCTGGTTCTCCAATAAGTAGGTTGTTAACCCGACATCGGACCCGAGTCGGTCAACAATGTAAACAATGCTGTAATTGGTAATTTCAATTCAACATGTCAAAATATTTATATTTACTTTTTTCGCGTTTTATTTATCAATTTATTTATTTATTCATTTGGTAACTTTGATATTTTGTGTGTGAACTGCATATATACGTTGTGACAACAACTTGTAACATTACGTGACAATCATTGTACGGAAAATGATACCAATACCTTTAGACAGTGACTTGTATTCATTATTTGATATAAACTTTGTGACATTTCGATGTGATTAATTGCTAACTTTGATAGTTTGTGTACGAAATTTACCTATTAAGTTGTGACAACAACGTGCGAACATTCTGTGAAAACGATTGTTACGGAAATGAGATCACTAGTTTTCAGTTTATACCTATTTTTCCCCATTTACTTATTAATTTTGCAATTCAACATGTCATTTTATTTATTTTAACCTTTTTACCTTTTATTTGTTTATTAATTAATATATGTATTTATTTATTTAAGTAGGCAACTTACTTTAAAGTTACGTTGTACCTGTGTAGCTACCGTGATAATAACTTTCCAGTAACCATTTATGCAGTTGACACAAAGGACTCAATAAGCATATCATTCATTAGACTGTGTTTAAGTTCTACATTGCACAAGAAAGACCTACAAGATACTCAACATTACATTACATATAATATTGTATTTATGGATTTTGTGTGTGTGTATGTGTGTGTGTGAGAATAAAATATTGCAATTTATATAAAGTTTCAATCCACAAATCGGTTTAATTTAGTTGTTGAAGGTTACACAGAGGAAAGATAAACAATTGCAACTGAGTGTTTCTATATAGAGCCATTATCTAACGTTAGTTTTACTAATTGTGGGAATGAATATTGTAGAATTATAGTTGTACAATTCGTAAAAATGATTTTTTTAGGTCATCGTCGGATAACTGATTGTGATCACCAACCTCAAATCCTTCGAAAATTTGTTATTAAGACTAGCAAGAGAAGTAAACGAAGTTCAAACAGCACGACGAGATGTTGCGATTGTATTCCATTGTTCTATGACGTCATCAATAACGTTACCATGGAGCGTCACAATATCTTTCTCGGCAATTCTAAGTTATGTGGCTTATATTATATATCACTAGTATACCATGCAGTTATTTCTACTGTCCCAGTGTCCTGGTCAAGCCTGCAGTCGAGCGCACAGACCGTGACCGCGTAACGGTAAATGGTGTGCCTTTCACTCAATATACTAAAAATGCGCTGACACGCGTCAGAATGTGTACTGACAATGTGTACACGAGTTTCTCGTTATGGCCTATGACACTTGAAGTCAGGGGTATAAATACCCGCGACGACAATCTACTGTCATCACTTAATCTTGAGACAATCATGAAGACGAAAGCAAGAAACTCCCGACTCGATCAACGATTCACTCTGCTGAATAGCGAACGTCGATTCCGAAGAGCCTGTGAACAGATCGTAACAACTGAATTACAAGCTAGACGAGTTGCAGTCCCGTTACCTCGGTGCCAAGAGAGACGGACTGAGAACCTTTCGCTACAGCTACAGACTTAGAATGTCGGTTGTAGAAGGCCTGCGTAACATGTACTACGACTATGCCCACCAAAAAGCTGAAGACATATCCGGATTACGAAGAGACCTGTATGGCGAAATTGTAGACGTTGTTTCCGGATCCGAAGACGATGATGAAGAGTGACCAAGAATCGAAGCAGTCTTGAATCCTATAGCAACGGCTCTTTTCAGAGCCAAACACTTTTCTCGAAAAGTGCCCATTAACCTCGAAAATACGCAAAATAGTTGTGTTTTGTTGTTATTTATTTCTATCTATCGAAAACAAATAGTTGTATATATCTAAATATAAGCCGGGGTAGCTCGGTGATTTAGTCGCTAAGTAATAAGTACATGTATCTTATACGAGAATATGAGTTCGAATATTGCTAAAATGTTTTTCTCTTCAATTTATCAACGTCTTAAGATAATTTCAATAGTACAAAAATAATACATATCAATTAAATTTCTGATTATTTCCTTAATCATAGCTACAAATGCGTGTAGACCCATGTTTATTCCTTGTGATCAAATGTATATTGGTAAATGTATAATGAACATGATAACACGAGTTACGTCCCTTGAATCAAGCTGGTATACATGTATAATTACTCGACAACAACATCACTCGTATAATATGCTTAAATATACCACATACAGAGGTATAACTTAAGACGCGTCTTCACCTTTTTGTGCGTAAATACTCCTTTGTTTATGACAATGAAATAGCTTTTTGTGCGTAAATACTCCTTTGTTTATGACAATGAAATAGCCCCCCCCCCAACCCACCCCCGTTGTCACGATTCCGTTGATATAAATTAGATTTGATACATACACGTATAAGAGGCGCCCGACCAGTATGAAATACTGCTTTTCGATACATGCGACGGTATGTTGTAAATCGAACCGTCTCGCCCGGCGTACATTTTCATAATTAGCCGCGTGTAATTAACGGAAGTTCACTGCCTATAGTGTTCGGTTACAACCGTTAACTTCCGAAGACTGCCGACGAGATGTTGCGATTGTATCCCATTGTTCTATGACGTCATCAATAACGTTACCATGGAGCGTCACAATATCTTTCTCGGCAATTCTAAGTTATGTGGCTTATATATATATCACTAGTATACCATGCAGTTATTTCTACTGTCCAGTGTCTGGTCAAGCCTGCAGTCGAGCGCACAGACCGTGACCGCGTAACAGTAATTGTGTGCCTTTCACTCAATATACTAAATGCGCTGACACGCGTCAGAATGTGTACTGACAATGTGTACACGAGTTTCTCGTTATGGCCTATGACACTTGAAGTCAGGGGTATAAATACCCGACGACAATCTACTGTCATCACTTAATCTTGAGACAATCATGAAGACGAAAACAAGAAACTCCCGACTCGATCAACGATTCACTCTGCTGAATAGCGAACGTCGATTCCGAAGAGCCTGTGAACAGATCGTACAACTGAATTACAAGCTAGACGAGTTGCAGTCCCGTTACCTCGGTGCCAAGAGAGACGGACTGAGAACCTTTCGCTAGAGCTACAGACTTAGAATGTCGGTTGTAGAAGGCCTGCGTAACATGTACTACGACTATGCCCACCAAAAAGCTGAAGACATATCCGGATTACGAAGAGACCTGTATGGCGAAATTGTAGACGTTGTTTCCGGATCCGAAGACGATGATGAAGAGTGACCAAGAATCGAAGCAGTCTTGAATCCTATAGCAACGGCTCTTTTCAGAGCCAAACACTTTTCTCGAAAAGTGCCCATTAACCTCGAAAATACGCAAAATAGTTGTGTTTTGTTGTTATTTATTTCTATCTATCGAAAACAAATAGTTGTATATATCTAAATATAAGCCGGGGTAGCTCGGTGATTTAGTCGCTAAGTAATAAGTAAATGTATCTTATACGAGAATATGAGTTCGAATATTGCTAAAATGTTTTTCTCTTCAATTTATCAACGTCTTAAGATAATTTCAATAGTACAAAATAATACATATCAATTAAATTTCTGATTATTTCCTTAATCATAGCTACAAATGCGTGTAGACCCATGTTTATTCCTTGTGATCAAATGTATATTGGTAAATGTATAATGAACATGATAACACGAGTTACGTCCCTTGAATCAAGCTGGTATACATGTATAATTACTCGACAACAACATCACTCGTATAATATGCTTAAATATACCACATACAGAGGTATAACTTAAGACGCGTCTTCACCTTTTTGTGCGTAAATACTCCTTTGTTTATGACAATGAAATAGCTTTTTGTGCGTAAATACTCCTTTGTTTATGACAATGAAATAGCCCCCCCCCCCCAACCCACCCCCGTTGTCACGATTCCGTTGATATAAATTAGATTTGATACATACACGTATAAGAGGCGCCCGACCAGTATGAAATACTGCTTTTCGATACATGCGACGGTATGTTGTAAATCGAACCGTCTCGCCCGGCGTACATTTTCATAATTAGCCGCGTGTAATTAACGGAAGTTCACTGCCTATAGTGTTCGGTTACAACCGTTAACTTCCGAAGACTGCCGACGAGATGTTGCGATTGTATCCCATTGTTCTATGACGTCATCAATAACGTTACCATGGAGCGTCACAATATCTTTCTCGGCAATTCTAAGTTATGTGGCTTATATATATATCACTAGTATACCATGCAGTTATTTCTACTGTCCAGTGTCTGGTCAAGCCTGCAGTCGAGCGCACAGACCGTGACCGCGTAACAGTAATTGTGTGCCTTTCACTCAATATACTAAATGCGCTGACACGCGTCAGAATGTGTACTGACAATGTGTACACGAGTTTCTCGTTATGGCCTATGACACTTGAAGTCAGGGGTATAAATACCCGACGACAATCTACTGTCATCACTTAATCTTGAGACAATCATGAAGACGAAAACAAGAAACTCCCGACTCGATCAACGATTCACTCTGCTGAATAGCGAACGTCGATTCCGAAGAGCCTGTGAACAGATCGTACAACTGAATTACAAGCTAGACGAGTTGCAGTCCCGTTACCTCGGTGCCAAGAGAGACGGACTGAGAACCTTTCGCTACAGCTACAGACTTAGAATGTCGGTTGTAGAAGGCCTGCGTAACATGTACTACGACTATGCCCACCAAAAAGCTGAAGACATATCCGGATTACGAAGAGACCTGTATGGCGAAATTGTAGACGTTGTTTCCGGATCCGAAGACGATGATGAAGAGTGACCAAGAATCGAAGCAGTCTTGAATCCTATAGCAACGGCTCTTTTCAGAGCCAAACACTTTTCTCGAAAAGTGCCCATTAACCTCGAAAATACGCAAAATAGTTGTGTTTTGTTGTTATTTATTTCTATCTATCGAAAACAAATAGTTGTATATATCTAAATATAAGCCGGGGTAGCTCGGTGATTTAGTCGCTAAGTAATAAGTAAATGTATCTTATACGAGAATATGAGTTCGAATATTGCTAAAATGTTTTTCTCTTCAATTTATCAACGTCTTAAGATAATTTCAATAGTACAAAATAATACATATCAATTAAATTTCTGATTATTTCCTTAATCATAGCTACAAATGCGTGTAGACCCATGTTTATTCCTTGTGATCAAATGTATATTGGTAAATGTATAATGAACATGATAACACGAGTTACGTCCCTTGAATCAAGCTGGTATACATGTATAATTACTCGACAACAAAATCACTCGTATAATATGCTTAAATATACCACATACAGAGGTATAACTAAAGACGCGTCATCACCTTTTTGTGCGTAAATACTCCTTTGTTTATGACAATAAAATAGCTTTTTGTGCGTAAATACTCCTTTGTTTATGACAATGAAATAGCCCCCCCCCCCAACCCACCCCCGTTGTCACGATTCCGTTGATATAAATTAGATTTGATACATACACGTATAAGAGGCGCCCGACCAGTATGAAATACTGCTTTTCGATACATGCGACGGTATGTTGTAAATCGAACCGTCTCGCCCGGCGTACATTTTCATAATTAGCCGCGTGTAATTAACGGAAGTTCACTGCCTATAGTGTTCGGTTACAACCGTTAACTTCCGAAGACTGCCGACGAGATGTTGCGATTGTATCCCATTGTTCTATGACGTCATCAATAACGTTACCATGGAGCGTCACAATATCTTTCTCGGCAATTCTAAGTTATGTGGCTTATATATATATATCACTAGTATACCATGCAGTTATTTCTACTGTCCAGTGTCTGGTCAAGCCTGCAGTCGAGCGCACAGACCGTGACCGCGTAACGGTAAATGCACTGGTGAATATAAAACTCTGAATTTCCTCGTTTTTGGGTAGTTTTAAGCAACAACTCTGAGTTTTTCAGAGTGTCACGGTTATATTCAGTGTGGTCAGGTTATATTCAGAATTGTAACCGAAAACTCAGCGTGTTACATTATATTCAGAGTGAAGACCGAAAACTCCAGAGTGTACTATTAAACTCAGCGTGTCAGATTAAACTCTGCATGTTCGGTTATATTCAGAGTGAAGACCGAAAACTCAGCATGTCCGATTATATTCAGCGTGTCAGATTAAACTCAGCATGTTCGGTTATATTCAGAGTGAAGACCGAAAATTCAGACTGGAAGATTATATTCAGCGTGTTAGATTAAACTCAGCATGTTCGGTTATATTCAGAGTGAAGACCGAAAACTCAGCGTGTCCGATTATATTCAGCGTGTCATATTAAACTCAGCATGTTCGGTTATATTCATCAGAGTGAAGACCGAAAACTCAGCATGTCCGATTAAATTCAGCGTGTCATATTAAACTCAGCATGTTCGGTTATATTCAGAGTGAAGACCGAAAACTCAGCATGTCCGATTAAATTCAGTGTGTCATATTAAACTCAGCATGTTCGGTTATATTCAGAGTGAAGACCGAAAACTCAGCGTGTCCGATTATATTCAGCGTGTTCTTTTAAATTCAGAGTTTAGTGTCAATCAAACTTGCGCAGAGCGGGGACACCGGGTCAGTCCTACCTAGCCACGGGGGGGCATCACACCTCGTGTGCTACTGCGTTGAGCTGTCAATCACCGGCCCGGTACGTTATACAGGCACTGTTCCTCAGTAAAGATAGCGTGAGGTCGAAGAATGTTTACAACCGGGTCCTCAAATGTATACGTACGAGCAAGGATTTATAAGTGAGAAGGATTCGTGTCTGTCTCTTTACACTACTAAACACCACGCGAGACGCTTATGAACCGGGAATAAATACCGTTTTTCTCAACAAATACTTGTCTTATCGAGTCAAACGAAACGCCAATGTAAAGTAAATTAAATTTCACAACGTTTATAACTTGCTTTAAAGACGGAAGATTTAGAAGAAATGTCTTAAACTATCGTTAAAAAAATACGACCGCTCATGAAATGGCAGCACGCTTCAGAAAGTAAGACGGTAACCCTCGCACCCCCATGCTACATCAAAGGCTGCGGCGGCGGATATCAAAGGAAATCAGTCGTCGCCCAACGTCACGGTCAGTGCACAAACACAAAAGCGCCTGCGCTGTCTTTGCCCAAAACTCAGTGTGACTTATCCTTCTCATATACGTCCTTGGTACGAGATATAGCCGCTAAACAATTGATGATTTTTTAATTTAATTTTATACTGAATGTATAATTTTCAGCAACGGGATCTAATAGTCAGTCTAATATTATAGAGACGGCCAAATGAAGAGACCGAGTCCGAGTCAAATATTGAAGTACCACGTGTAGACTCTATTACTAGATCTCGACGAGACGAACAACTATGTGTATGACAAATAATTCAATGGACTCATAATTCCCTTATCCCGCGCCTTAAAGTTTCTCTACCATATCAAAAGTATTTTGTAGTATACACGAGTTACCTCCCCATGAAATCCGACTGACTTCGTGTGCTCCGTTGTCGCGTCCCACATTTTTAGTAATGATTTTATATATTAATCACTTATGTGAGAATATTGCTCCTATTACAAGGAGTCTCATCCCTTGTGATGAACCTTATATATAATAAGCCAAGTTTTATTAATATTCCATACCGCAAAATACCGTAAAACCAATTTCAAACAAACAGAAAATCCAATCTCGTGAATGCTGTACGACTCCACAAAGCGTGATGCGTGGAAGGAAATACCATCTCTGTTGTGTTGAAACCGACCAATCATCTATTACTAATAGCAATACGTCGGCAAATATTTAATAATAGTATCCAATAAAATTACTTCTATTTTTATATCGGAATTCGCCCGTATTTCAGAGTTTTCCACCGTAATTTTTGAGCCGGTGTACACTGAATTTCGTACCCTCAATATTGGTCCTGCCTTTAAAAAAAAGAGAACGAACGGATTTTTTTTAAAATTTCATTAAATTTAATTAAAACAAAGCCTTCCTGGCATTTCAACAAATAAAATAAAACGTAACAATGCTACAAAATGCAGATACATACAGAACCAGTCCATAATCAACAGTTAATTCTTATTTGGCATATTTCACAAGAAATAAAAGGAAGTAAACAAAATCACAGAAAAAAAGGTATGGAAGATAATGTAAAACATGTATACTTATTTCAAATGGCACATTCAATAAAAAAAAGTTAACAAGTATTATAACTTTCACTTGAACATGTATATCAATTCATACTGAATGGAGATTCAAATGATATATCAATGAATGTCAAATGGGCATTCTAGTTATACATACAGAACATGTTATACATGTACATTTTGAATGCAGATTCCAGTTATATCACAACAACTTGAGCATTAACAAATACAAGTACATATGTGTAATATAATTCAAGTACCATTTTGAATGGAAATACTATTTTATAGAAAACTAGCTGTCAATAGAATAATTATAAAAATAGTACCATTTTGATTGTAATTGCACGATGCAACTGATCCGACTAGATCCAACTATTAAATCTTAACATATTTTATCCAAAATGTTCATAAAACTATATTTATGTATAGCTTGTATTCCTTGGAATTACAGGAAATAGAAACAGTCAAACCCTGACAATTAACAAACTTTTTTCTGTCAGTCATCTTGCACCACAGGTTGCAGAGTTATGATCAGTGGCCAAACATTTGCGACACTTCCTTTTTTCCTTCATTCTCTTTTTACTGGAGAGGAATGTAAGCCTGTTCTGCTTTTCTAACACCTGTTTTAGTGCACCTGTACCTTTATGAGATGTGCCCCTAAAAAACTGTTTTGTTACAGTGTCGTTGAGCTTTTCTAAACCCTGCTGACTGTATCGTACAATGGCACCATGTTTTCTGATGAGTTCACCCACATGATACCTCAGCATATGAATATATGGGGTGATGTCTTTTGCTTGATAACAACTTACATACAGGTCACACCACAATTTAGCTTTGGATTCGATGCTATCAGCATCTGGACAGTTGGACTTAATCAATTTGTTCAGCTCTTTAAACCCATCCCACAGCTGCTGAATCTGTGTAGCTTTATTTTGATCATCAAAAAAGTCAGCTGCATCAAAACGTTCAAGTAGCAAAAGTTTTTCTGGACCAGTAAGCTCACGATACTCTAATTTTTTACTGTCAACATTTACACCAAGTTCAAAATGTATTCCCAACATCTGTAACACACTCTCAAGCTTCAACACATTCTTTAACTTGTCTTTTTCTTGTGTTGAAGTAAAAGTTGAATTTGCTTTTATGTTGTCCAAACACCTCAGATCAGAGACGAGAAGATTGAATAACTTGTCAGATATGCGCAAGAACATATGGAGATGATCTATTACAACACAGTGGGGTGTGATTGTGGGGAATAAAGGTTTGTTGGAAACTGAGAAACAAGTTTGCACACCTTTCCTCTTTTTTCCTTTCGGCATGCTTTGCCCTTCCTCATCATACTTGTATTCAAGCCGAGCCCCATGCGCAGTATGTTCATAGACCAAGTTTTTGTCAGATCTAGCTTCTCGGTTTTACTACATGTACAATAAAGGCAAAAGTGTTGGCAAGCAATCGAAGGTATTCCACAAACTACCAGAAGAAATTTATAATCACCCCCAAACATTATTTCAATTTGAAAATTTCTTCCATTTACCCTCAGTGTAGTTCCCTGTAACTGACCTACTTCTCTTCTGATGTCATCTAGACCAATTTCAAGGTCCCTATATTTCTCTTTTGTTCTAATAATAGCTAATGGATAGTTGCCCTGGGCCGAAGCACTGTTGTTCTCATTGATAATTGTGAAAGTCACATTTACTACATGTATTCGCTTTCCCACTTGGGTACCATCCCCGGAAATCTTAATTTGGATATGTCCATCTGGTGCAAAGTCTTTATCTATATCTAATTTATGAGACAATACATCTGACAGATGTTTTTTCAGCGATTGTTGAACACCAAGCCCATCAGGAGTAATTTGAATATTGAACTTTGAATTCAATTCTGACACAACTTTATTGATGGTATAATTTCTTGGAAGTACTTTAAATAGCATACTCAACTCATGGTATGCTTCATTTGTAATATTAAAGGTATCCAAGATATATATCAGTGTATTTATGTCATCAATATTATCATTCAACTCTGAATTTTCTTTTGATCCTACATCAAAAAGTTTCAAAACTTCTTCTTTCTTATTTCTAAGAACCGTAATAGAAATTGGAGTTGCATCACTCTCTTTTAAAAAACTCAAAGCTGTTCTACACCTATCTGTGTCTTTTTTCCTACATTTTGATTGATACCCAGGTGTACACTCTGCAAATGGCTTGCGCTTCAATGGTTTTTTTTACCTCTGTAGTTTCAGTTGTTATACTACATAACCTTTTTCTCAAGTCCTGATTTTCCTTTTCCACTTTCTCTAGTTCCTCCTGACATAAAGCCTTAACATTTTCTACCATTACCTGTGTTTCTTCCCTATCAACCTTTACATCCCAACTATATTTAGAAAACTTCAGTCCTTCCTTAAACTTTTTAATCTGATTACCACCCTTCACTTTAGCTCTTAAGGCTTTAGACTTCAATCTAAATAATTCTGCCCTTAAATACTTAAGACTTAAGTCATTTGGTAACAGCTTAAGGGTACAATGTTCTTGAACAGCTAATGAAATTTGTTCAACAGTTTTCAAGTCAAGCGCCTTGTTCCAGAATTGGTCAGACGACAAAATCTGATAGAGTATTTCTCTTGAAATTATAACCATTTTACAGCAAAGCGTCGTTGGCCAAATGAGGTAACATCCTATGGTTTCCTGCACATTTTACAAAAGAGATCACCAGCTGTGTTCCCTTTTCTTTTTCACACGATTTCAGCTGGTACTGACCAGAGTCTGTAGTTTGGATTTCATATTCTCTTAGTGCTCGTCTTTTTCTGAGGTAAAACTTCAGAGTACTAGTTTTTATATAGCAATTGTCTCCCTCCTTATTTAATATTCGAAAGTCCCAATTGTTCCCAAACACACCTTTCAACATATGCCTTGATGATATGGTGTATGTTGTTTTTGTTCTTGTAGATTTTACTATAACTGCACATTCCGCTAATCTTTGAAAATCATCCTGAATTAAAGGCACCCGCAGTCTTACAAAACTGTCTATTTTGGTTCCAACTGTCAGGTTTTCCTTGAGAAGAATTCCTAAGTCTTTAAGTGGGTCTTTATTTACTTGAATTTCTTCTAGCTCATCTTCCTTCATTACCTGGTCATATTTTTTACTCCAGCCTGTAAGACAAAGAAACATTCTTACTTTGTTATGACACACTTTCATGTGGATCAGAAACCCTAGACAAATCTTGAAATAAAACAATATTTAAATCCTATGACATTTCTAATACACTTTTTTAATTGTACGTACATCACATTTTGTTTCATGTTTAGGATCGAGCATCTGGTTGCCCTGAGCTCTAGGCTAGGCAGTAAATTTCAATTATAGACCTTTCCTGAGGTCCATATGGTGTTATAACGCCCTGTTAGAATTAAATAATGACCAAGGGCGTAGCCCGAGGTAATTATTTTATATTCTACCAGGGCGTTAAAACAGTAATCCATATGGACCAAGTCAAAGGTCCTTAATTTTTATATAAGATATGATAATTATTGTAAAACGTTTTGTGCTAAATAATGTAGAAATACATAGAGAATGGCTCGACTACATCTTCCCTGAGAACTTGACGTCTGGGTATTATGGGACGTCACAATAGGAATATCGACTCGTGTGTGACGTCACAATATGAATATTGACTCAATGTTTCTAAAAATGAAAAGTGTATTAGCCAATGAGAATGATGGAAAATCAGAGCATATCTAAAATATAATTATATGTTCCCCTGCTGCCCTCCTTGTTATTTGTTACATGTATCCAAGTTTCTGAGGTATACTTAAAGTATTTCATTTTCACAGGAAAAAATCTAAAAGCCCGAAAATATTAATAACTACATATACATGTATGGACATAAATCAGTTCAACTTTATTGTACATGTAATCATTGGTAAAAGAGTTTCATTTTACCTGTGAAGTGAACTCTAACATAGCCATCAACTGTTTCACCCAAAATTTCCACAGGGTACAATCCTGGATTCCAGGAAGCTTCTGGCGCACTGCGACGTTTTGACCTCGATATAGGCCCAGTATCAACAGAGTTCAGTTCTCTGAAAAAATAAAACAATGCATTTTCTTTCACTGATACAACACTAAACTTATACAAGAGATCCCAGAGGGATCTTGGCGTCCACCAAAGAATGATCTATATCTGACAATGGAAAGATGGATCTTTTCTCTACTTTTTAAACTTTTTCAAACATACTACACATAAAATTTGAGACACATTTTGAGAAAAACCTAGCAGTAACAAACTTCAAGCTCCTTGGCAGCCATCTTGTTGATCAATCGGTCCCAAATCACAATATGCACAACTAGGGCCCTAGGGAAACCTACATGTGAAATTTGAGAAAGATCCATTTAATAATTTCTGAGAAATAGCAATAACAAACTTTAACTATCAAAATCCAAGATGGTGGCAATCATGTTTTTCTGATCAGCCTCAAAATCTGTATGGCACAACTAGGGACCAAGGGTACCCTCCATGTGAAGTTTGAACAAAATCCCTTCTGTAGTTCTCAAGAAATATCAATAACAAACTTCAACTGCCAAAATCAAAGATGGCTGCCTGGCGGCCATCTTGTTTTTCCGATCCACAAAATATGTATGGCACAACTATGGACCAAGGGGACCCTCCATGTGAAGTTTGAACAAAATCCCTGCAGCAGTTTTTAAGAAATAGTGATAACAAGCATTGTTTACGGACGGACGACGGACGCCGGACCACGGACGCAAGGCGATTTGAATATAACAGATGGTGATGGAGTTAAGCCACATTGAAATTAAATGAATCACTGTAAATATTGAACACACACTGTTTCAGGTGTTTGTGACACAAAACAAGATTTAAAAAATAAAAGTATTCAGGTTAAGTAATTTGTTATATAGCCATGGAATGTATAATACACGCATACACCTTTCACGTAATATGGTTGTTTGTAACAGAAGCATATGTTTCAATTCTGATAATCAGAATGTAATTGATAGAAGATTAGAATATTCGAACTAATTGAGTAATGTACTGTATAATTGCCTTACCCATTTTGCAAAGATTTATGTGTAAATACTAACGTAATGTGGTATCGTTGTAAGGACATGGAAGGCTATGATGGTGGAGAATAGCCGGAGTACTCTGAGAAAATCTACCAACCAATGATCAACTGCCATAGAAAGATCATTAAGTTGAACGGGCAACCTATATAGCTAGAGGTGCATGGAGAGGGGTAGCAGTCACAAACCCTAACCGCTTGACCACCATGGAAATTAATTGACCCCTTTCGAATGTATATCTGAACTTTAAGAACAGATCTGCTGATTACATTGACACCTGTGGCTGTGATAAATGGTACAGTAGCTATATACAACGTTAAACACAATATATACATTTCTTCTATACTTGAAGTTCTGACGAACTCTAACATTGTTGGAGTAGATCTATATACTAACGTTACATTTGAACCAAAAGGGCGGTAATGTGACTTTTACATAATTATCAATTATGGAGGTAGAAAAATGTTATTCAGTGATATTTTACTGATTTATTCATTCCTAATAAATCATATTTTTCATCAGAAAACTTCTTAATATTCCTCTTGTTTACAACGACTCCCGAGGTCAGGTACAGATCTAGACGTATAGGTATAGGTCACTTCGGGAGAGTAATTTTCACCTGACACCGGTACGCTACACAACAACCTCATATTTCACTTCAAAAAGCTAACATATCATGTATTTTCTCATTTTTCTTCGTCGGTGTTGCAACACTTACATTATACTCACTTATAAGAAGCAACCGGGTCCGCATCTGCCTTAGGGTTTGTAATGATTCTTGTTCGTCTTAAGGTGCATGTTATGTCTAAATGCATGTAAAATGCTATGTGTTATTAAATTCCTTTCAGATGTTTTTTAGTCATAAATTTGGTACTGGTGGAATCCTTAGGACATAATAAATACATTGAATATCTTTACTCTAACAAAAATGTCCAAATATGATACTTACATCAAAAAAATGTACTTGTTATGCAAACACACCAATCTCATACAAAGTGTCAATTATCTGCAAGAAAAGGGCAAAAATTAAAATGTTACATCTTATTGAAGGTAGAAGGAGTGCTGGTGATTGTAAGCGACATTAAATGTAGTGAAGTAAAACATTTGAAAATGTAGTCTCATCTAAAATTGGGCAGAACACAGCCTCCATTTTGGAACTACTTTTTCTAAACTATGGAGGCCTCTACCTATCAAACTGTATTCCCAAATATTTGAAAAAGCCACTTAAACCAAATTTGAATGCTAAAATGATTTCATTGACTTAAATTGTAGTATTTTCTTCAAACATGTTGAATCAGACACCAAAAATTATCAAATGAAATGTATATTCTGGTTTTATACTTACAAATCTATGAATCTCACAGTTGAATCTTGATAATCATCGAGAAGGCCATTTACTTCATGTGGATCATCTTCACTATCATAGAGGATCTCATAAACTGTGTCTACACCACCATCAATGCCCTGAAGAACTGCAAGGACAGTGCCATTATACCACTTTCTCTCCCCAGTCCTCTCGTCAATCGTCCATTCATGGGAAATTCTTCTTCCTAGAAACTTGGTGACTCTCCTGCGAGAATGTCTTCTGTGAAGAATTGTGCATCAGTAAATAAATAAGATCTTTGCATATAGCAACTTTATGCTAGTGTTTTACATAAACACATATACCTTAAATGAAAGGACCGCACACATACTGAAGAAAGTCTTGTTTTTATCAATGTCCTGCATCAAACCACTCACAACATTTATATATTTTAGTATAAATATGGTGTCAACAAATTTCATTCTTCAATGATGTCAATATCAGAAATTTCGAAAATTTTACACATCAATCAATGCCATCATACCCAACTTTACCTGGATGTTGTATCGGTCGTAGATACAGTGGCTGGTGTATCGGTCGTAAATACAGTGGCTGGTGTATCGGTCGTAGATACAGTGGCTAGTGTATCGGTCGTAGATACAGTCGCTTGGGTTCTGGTCAAATTTAGGCTGAAAACAAAGTACAACATTAAACAAAAAAACAACATACATAGTCAAATACTTTTACATTGTGGCAGTTACGCTGGTAGAGAGTCAAGTTACCCGATGTAGATCCTTCCATAATCTATGGCAAGTAATTACTTTCTGAACTAGTTGGTGATAAATGTGTAATTTATGAGGTACAGCAAACCAGAGTATACAGACCTGCAGCAAGAATAGGACAGAACTTCCTTGACAAGTGATACCAAAACATTATAATAATATTATTTAGCACCTACCTGAATGATCTACCTGTTACAGATACTGTGGCAGGGGTACTTGAGGCTGATAACGTGGCTGAGGTATTTGTTGTTGTTAGGCTGAAAATAAACAAATAAACATAATACATTTGAAACAAAATAATACACCAACTTATTAAACTGCCATTATCTTTTATATACATTTTGGAACATTTATGCGCTGGTCTAGATCTGCTTTATAGTATTATGAAATTGTAGAATAAGGGATAATTGTATTCAATTACATTAATTCCATAATATACCAATATAAATATATGATTTGTGTATTTTCAATTAAGTATTCCATGTTTTATTTTTATTTTATTTGTTCCTATCCATGATAAATTTCTGATTGCGTGCAACTTGTAACAAATGTAAAACCTGTGGGATACAGAAGCAGAACAGGAAACAGGTGGAAAACTTCTAGTAACAGTTGATGTACTTCTCCTTTTCCGTGGTTGTACTGATACTGAGGCTGACTGATGGTGCAATTGCTTGGATGCTGGTTCAAACTGTAAAACAAAAAATAAAAAGTATTACTTTTCCATAGCCCTTAACAGCCAAAATCCATTTAGTTCATTTTGTGTATCAATTTTTACAGGATTTTTAGAGCATACCACTTGCACCAAAGTGTTTGCACAACTTACATGTACCTTGTTTATTATAATCAGCAGTGAGCTTTTACACAGACACTTACATTTACCTGAATTTCATAACATCAATACTGTGAATAAGCTGGATCTTGGGCAATGTTCAAAAACATTAAAATAATTATTAGAATTAAATAATAATATCGGTATGGACATACCCAAATGCCAGTCTCCCGAATACCAGGGACCTTTCCTTCTCTAGGGCTACTGAGTTCAGGAAGAATGGCTTTGTGGTAAAATGCGCAAAGCTTTGGTACCATGATCTCATTCCACAGCTGTTTATCTGCAACTATCCGTTCAATATGCAGTTGATAGGGATTGGTAGTCCGCACCACAAAATCTATCCATGGGAGGTTGGTGATTCCCAATAACCCCTGACACTGATAATAGTAGTCATGGTTATGTCGCAGACATAACGTGTTCCCACACAACTTCAAACAGAAGTTTCTTTCACTTGTTGCAGCCTGGTTTAAATTTTTGTTCTTTGAATGCAGTAAGTTTTTTACCTCAACCAATCCTGTTTCTCCCGACTTCTCTTTAATAATCCCATCTGGGCTCCCTCCGAGATATTTGTGGGTTTTGTCAATGATAAGGCCAGCAGGTGTTATGGAGACGTCGATGCCAAGCTCAGCTTTCTTTAGCTCATACTCTCTCAGAGTTATCCTTTCATCTCTAAGCCCCTTCCGAGTGTGTTTATTTCCTCCAAAATTGCCATAAATCAGGCGCCGCAAAAAGGGGCTACAGGTAGTGATGTCTTCCGTTTAACCACACTTCCAAAAACAGATGATGTTAACCTTTTTCTCCTTTCCTCTTTCCATACAGACGACTGCGATTGAGACTTGGTGAGACGTTCGATGGCATCTATCTGCTCTTCTGTCAGGTCAATGTGCTTCTTCAGGAAAGTAGTTGTTGCCACCTGTAGAGCTTCATCTGACACATCTGGCACTGAGTCTATGGCATTTGGACCATATGATGACTTTGCCTTTTTTGAGGAACTCTGTTTCAATGCTGTCATCTTGCGCTTCCATCGTAGCTGGCTCCACTCTGGGCGATCTTTAGATTTGGTAGAACTTAAAAGATGTTGTCGACGTTGTTGGTAAAGCTTTTGAAAGAAATGGCCTGGTTCCGTGTTAGTTGCCTGCTGCCACACACTTGGTGCCCATTCTGGTCCCAGATTCATCCTCAAAGATCCGCCGTAACATCTTGTATGCCAGGACCCTCTAGAACAGATATTATGCACCTTGCCCCCATCAAATTTTGTCCGTATGCTCATCCATGATTCGGCTAGGTTTGTCGTGAAGTTTCCCAAAAGCCTATTGCTCTTCGTTGCAAGTCTGTCCAGCAAAATGCATACATCCTGCTGAATGTCCTGATCCAGGGATTTTGGCACACTTGCCAAGCGGGATTGATCTTGAGCTTGAAGAGAGCTGCCCTCTGTCCACATGGCTATTTGGTTACTGCAGACATCGGAGACTGGATCCTCAGGCAATATATCAGATGACATCTCAGATGTATCGTCTGCTGTACAAGATGAATGAGCAGCTTTACAGAAGTCTGAGCAATTAAGATGGTTTCCAAACACATGGTGTATACTATTTCTGATATCTTGAGCCAATAACTTAACTGCCTTGCTTTTGTCTGCCTGTTTTGACCTCATCCTGATAGCACACCGAACAGCACTTACCAGCCTCACTCGTGTAGCCTTGGTGAGCTTGTTATGACCTTTATATGTTGGGTTATCATCTACAAGCCTCTCAAGGTTTGATCGTAGGCACTTACATGCATGATTTGCACACTCTACTTTTTCCACATCCTTTCCCCAAACTGGTACTTCTTGTTGTATTTTGGCAAATACAGAGGAGTCCCCATCCCCAATTAGGTACTTGTACCGTATACCATGGGTACACTCGGCCTCCAAAAAACCCTGGACAATGATGTCAGCTTCCATTGCTTGTGATGATTCATTCCAGTTTTGAAAACATTGGTGAGGTTTTGGAACCATATGCAGGTTTTTGGATCTATTGCACACGTAGCAGTACTTGTTTCGGACTCCCATGTACAAAACTTTACCCGTCTCTTTCCCAATGATTACACCTACACCTCCTAATGCATCATACGAGTGTTTATGGCTTCTTTTCGACCAGCCTCCATCTGCGATTACGGTAATAAATGGCACCCCCTGATGAAAGTTGCCTTTCTCCACCTCGATCTTCCTTTCCTCAGCTCCTGCTGCCAAGAACTCCTTCTTTAATGCATCCTCCCACCAGTATCCAATGTCTTGTTCAATATTACTAAAAGCATGCTGGGAGATCCCAGGGCAATCCATAGTTCCAAGCATCTCATTCAAATGTGATGCACCATTTCCTGTCACTACAGACCCCCACACTGCCCTGACATTTACATCAAATCTTGTACTGTTATTGACAGTCAACTTAGGGCTAGTCTGCAACTGAAATATCTTGCTACACCCTTGACACTTCGCTTGAAGGACAGAGGCAAGGCCACATGTTCTAAGTTCAGATGTTAGGACAATTGGACTGGAACCTTTACCTGCAACTTTTTGAGCGTTTTCACATAGGGCAACATGCACTGTTATATCTATGACATGATTTTGTAGGCAATCTAGGTTCATGAGTCTATACCCTCTGGCATTGACACGCTTCACTTTTCTTATCACATATTTTAATGTCGTGTCATCACGGAGTTTAGTCATTCTGTACTTTGGTAGATTTGTTTGATATAGCAGATTATGTGACATGCGGACATACGACTTCAAAATACGTCGACGAAAAACACGCAGCTTTATAGCATTACCAGTGGATAGTGTACAGTGATGGGAATATTTTGATTTTGAATTAGCATTTCTGACCTTCCTGGATTTCTTGTGTCTACCTCCACTTATGCCAAATCGTCGCTGTGGTTTCCAATGTGTCTTTATGCGAGTCATGTTGGTGTAACTCTGTCCTAATGTGTTGTTTTGTCGTGTTTCTGGAAACTGTCTGATATGTAACGTGGATTTCACTTCCGAGCTGCAGTATTATTGCAGGCGATTTTGTTTTATGTGCGCGGTTGAAATACTTACCTTTAATAGTTTTTCACACCAAACTTACTTCTGAACAACCATAAAATAAACTAATTGGTGCCATAATTTGTAAAATAAACCCTAGAAAAAGTTTATAAAAGTGTAACACGTGACACGTAAAATTGTAAACTTACCTGTCATCGTCAATCAAGAAACAGACATGTACGTAATCTGATCCAAATCGACATGTGTTATTGTACGTGAAATTATTAACTTGCATAATTATAAAACCTGTGTAGTGATTACCTGTTTAGAAACAGCTCCCGATTTTCATAATTTGCTGTTTTGGTGTTCTCGCACGCCAATGTGTTGACATTGTGGACATGATGGGAGAATTGCCGGATGTCACACCGCAGCAAATATGTCACTCGCTAGATACCCAAAACCAACAAAATGTACGATGCGATATTAAAAATATTAATATTTCAATATAAGAAATCACAAAATAGTATCGATAATTAAAAATTAAAAAAAAAACAATATGCATAAAAAGTTGTTTTAGCGCGGAGTGATATTTCCTGCTTTCGGTTTCACATCGAGAAGACGACCCAGAATGTTGACAAAATCAATTCACACATTGTGATTTGGATTTTGCGAAAACAATCTTGAAAACAGTTGCGATTCAAAGAGGTATCATTCAACCACACTTTTGGAAAAGTAGCGGTGCCCGAGAAGGTTTTGATTTGCCATTATAGTGCAAATCAATTTGTGTCTAGTACATCGATAGGAAAATCAATATGGCGGCCTCCATGAGAACGGGAGAGCCAAAGCATCCACATTGGTGGTGATAAACCGACATAAGAATTCTGACATTCTTGGTAGGAGTACCTCCCTTATGATCCTGTGTTGATTTTAACTGAAAATGGACATCTGTTTTTATAGAATAATGAAGTTTGGTGTTTTGCCCTGAAACGCAGCATGATCGCTAAAAATACATTTTCTTTGCATAATTTAGTGATTTGCATTTGTTAATATTCAACTTGTACGATGGAAAGTTTTATATTTTTAACCCTGTATTGAACAACTCATGGAAAAGTAACCAATAAGTGTGTTAAATCATATATTAAAGCAAGGATGAAATCCACTCACTGTCAAAAGAATAACATGACATGCACCTTAAGCTAGCACTGCGGCCGTGTTGGTGCGACGCCATGTTTTTTGCAGTCTACTAACAAGGGCAGGTAACTCTAGCTCGATGTACAAATTAATATTGATATGTAATTTGAATTTTTACACCATTTTCGAAAAACATCACTGATTATCCATGTTCAATCTTAAACATATTTGACCGTCCGAATTATGACGACCTTATCTTAACTTACCTGTCTAAAACTAAAGCCAGGTCTAAATAAAATTGTCCGTGGTCAATAACTAATTTGTTATGACTTACGTATTCATAAACCCGGTCTTGAGTGCGTATAGTGTTTGGTCTCTAATTTAGCTAAGGACAGCTATATAGCTATACCAATATTTTACCAGGAATTCATGTTTGAAAAAGGAACTTTATCGGTTTCTCAATATGAGTTTCATAATAAAGATGGCCTTTATTTTAAGCTAAATGTATGCAAGCCTCATCCACAGACGACACTCTTCAGCCTCCCGCTGTGATAGACAGCTGTGTGTCCGGTCGGCTAACTGGTCAGCGGAAGCGCAAGGACGAATAAATCCTTGTAGGAAGATAGTTCTGTGGACAGTTATATAGAATATTGTCCAGAAGCCGTCAGCAGGATCTGTATCTGGCGTTCTTCATATACGGAATTTTGTTTTCATAAATAAAATTCTCGCAATAGTACGGACGGATTTTATTTCGCCACGTGCAAATATACCCTCTACTGCTTCACATTTTCATAGCGACGGCTGTCCCAGATCATAGCCGAGGGCGTTTACCTGTAGACTTTTGTCAAAATGTACGTGTGCAGTCAGTTTTAGTACATTGATATTCGATAGGATCAAACTTTAGAACGGTTATTGTAATACGCATTATCCAGATTATCGAGGTTGTACGACTGTACAGATAAACATTTATGCTTTCAATTTAGATACAGGTTTTGGTTCATTTAGCAATACAATTAAAAATTTTGATGATGGGTGTTATATCGGTAAGACGTTGTATTTTGGTAAGTAATAATAGAACACCGTACATAATAGGTACATGTTCATATTATAGAATGAATTTTCGCACATATGTTTGCCGATGCAATTTTGTTAAATATCTTGTAGAAATGATTCGGTATGTTATTCTGGTATGGACTTCGATGTCTGGCGTGTAAGTTTTTTTATATTCCTCATCCGGAACTCCATTTTGAGGGACGGAATGTTCTTCTGTGAATAAAATTAACGCAATATTCCGGACGATTATGTCGCCATGGACGTGCCGAAAAAATCCAATTGATACTTCTGTGATGTTTACAATATACCCAATGACAATTACATTTTTATTCTCATTGACTGAAGTTTACAGTGCAATGAATTATACATATCAATATTACAATGAAGTCAATACGTAGTGATTTCTTTTGCGCACGCATCTCTATATACAGTTACAGTATATATGTATTTTTACAGATAAGATACAAAATAGTAGAATAGATTGACATCAAATATTGTTACCGATAGTCTGTGTTAAAACCAGTGAAATAAGTTCGTTTTCTGTTACATAATTGAATAGAGTACCGCTTTATTTTTTAATATTGTTATTATTATTTTTGTTTCTTTTGACCTCTTGTCACATATGTACATATATGTCATGAGTGAATATTAAAATCTTGAAATCTGGAACCGCTTGACACAGTGTGTGTTGTCATAGCGACAGCTGCCCAGATCATATCCACCTGTAGAACTTGCCAAAATGTACATGCTTCTGTGGGCAGTTATCCTTACACTGTATTACGTTTTTGATGTGTGTTACTTAAGTTACGTAAAGTTCGCGTTTCAGATATCGTATGACCAAAGAAGATCGAAGAAAATATGAAAATAACATCATAATGCATAACTATTGAAGAGGATACACTTTTGACACCAATAGAATTAAATAACGTTATCAAGAATTTATGCTCTTTTATTCCGCAAATTTGAGATACAAAGAAAAAATGAGATGTGAATCTATATACATTTATGCATACACAAATAAGGATACATGATATTAATTGTATGTTTGGTAATAAATTATGTATTATTATATAATTTTTGTAAATCTGCAGATATGTTTGAAATCTTCCGATACATGTTACGTGTTTTAGTAAAAAGGATAAACATTTATTTGTTTTCTTTTTCAGAAATATCCAGAGGTTATGTACTATACATATTTCGCCTTTGTTGAATGGTTTGATATACATGCATCATATGATAACATTTTGAAAGTCCTTATTTCATAGCGATGCTTCTCGAAAATACGTCTGACCTCCAAAGGCATTCACCTGATTCGGTGATCCTGACCTGCATGTGACGTCATAAGGACAATGTGGTTGACTCTCCTTGGCTTGCCTAAGTCAGTGTAGCGATTTTTGGAATTTGTTAACTAATATAATCTATCTGTTTGTGCGTTTTTGCAAGTCAGATACGTATATAATTCATCTTTCACACAGTACATGACTTGTTCATATTTTGCCGAAGTTGTTCATTAATTAGTGTCTAAAGAGACTAAAGATGTAGAATCAACTTAGAAGCCGATGTCATGCTGCGTTGTAATCTCTGCCTGCGGCGGTCAACCCCGGCTCATGAGGGGGTCCACAGTGTGTAACCAGATTACATAAGACAGTAAAAATATCCACGGGAGTGAGCAATCGACCATCATGTAATTTCAATTCATATTGTACACAGGTCTTGGTTTACAGCAAGGATTGATAAGTTTTCAGTTTATACCGCTTGTACATTACATCTTTGCTTAAAATAAATAAATCACGTTAAGGCTAAACGAATATTTATTACCGTATCCGAGCTTTGTAGACTAGAGATGTTCATTCTTTGTAATAGATGATTCTTTACTCGTCGATGTAAATGCGTAAATTAAAACTCTACGGTTTTTTTTATAATTTTTTAAATACCCCGGCCTATTATGACCCGCCCCGAGCCCCCCCCCCCCCCCCCCCCCCCCCCCGCCAACCCCAACTTATGTTCAGTTCAGTTCAGTTCTTTATTACTTTAAACCAATTGGTTTATCAGTACAGTACAGTACAGTACAGTGCATACATATATACAGTGCAGACAGGAAAAACAATAGAATATGTACAGACACACCACACACTCGTAGCGTACACGTATATAGTGTAGAGACATCTCACATTACGATACATTTACATCAGTCATATTTATTTTTAACTTTCATATCATAATTTCATACATTAATGCATTGTAACATATACCATTAATATATTATTGTCACATTGTGTATCTATGATACACAACACGTTTTAACACTACATTACTTACAGTAAAACTTGATTTTTTTTTAGTAAAAAATGTTGTTATGTGAACAATTTATGTGCGTTGCGTTATGCATTTTCGTTATGAAGGTGTTTGGAAAAAACAGAAACATATTCAAATGGATAGCTGTCTCCAAGTTAAAGATTCAGAGTCATGCACAACTGATACGCATACAAGGTGATCCCTTTAGACTATGTATTTTAGCCTTAGTTCAATTGCAATACTTCATAATATATTCATATAACCATATCAGCATTATAATTGAATATATATATACATGTAGTTGTAAATTATCATAGCCCCATATTAGAAATACTACACAATAAAACAGCTCACTGCGGATGATGACGTCACATTCAGTTATTCCCCAAATCAGCGTGAGCGGCCGATTCCCTGATCGCATGAGTCGGGTAAAAATCGAGCAATTGTGAGGTTTCGACATCATTGTCAGGAAATTAAACAGAATTACATGTCAAAATATTATTTTCCGTTCCGTGTAGAACATAAGCGAGGTACTTGGACAGCGGTATCAGTCCAATTTGATAGATATATCAAAATGATGTTCGGATCAGTCTGGACTGAGATTTAGATAGCATGTTATGTAAATTTCTGTGTAATAAAAATAGTATAATGTAACGCTATATTTATCCGAGTAAAATCACAAAAATAAGCATGAATATATCTAGAATGCGTGTTTTATTTCAAACTTCTGCCATAACGATGCAAACACGGCACAGTTTATAATTAAAATAAAATGTGGACGGTTGTCAGTTATGTTATATTGGAGTAACAGTACCGAACTAAACCGAAAATAATATGTATATCTACTATATTGTTGCCTTTGAAACTTTATCCATAACGTTTACTAAAAAGCAGAAATACATCAATGATATTTCTGATATATGTTTCTAAATTACAGTACATATGTATAGGTGTAGATTTAAATTCATTATTTCAAAATTTTATTAAAACCTTAAAATAGTATATTCATTGTCGATCCTTTTGTATATCTTTCATGTTGTTTTTTTCTTTTTCTATAGTTTCTGAAGATTTTCTGTAAATATAAATGAGACAGCTGTTTAGATCCGATGTTCTTTATTCCTTGTCCAAGCTCTGAGTGAAGTACATGAATATGATAAACAATCATTCAGTACAAAGGTAAACTACAATTGATATCGACTTAGATATACAATACAGAAATATCTATTTGTCAAATAAGAGTTACAATTATATTAAATTGAACTACAATGTACATCAAAATAATTTACTGTATATAAAGAAAATATATACTATACTGAAGACTTTCGTTAAACATATTGTATTTGGGGAATGGGGATTAGCTAAGGTAAAGTCTATTCACTTGGCTATGAGAAGTACATTTAGCCTATAGATAAATGAACAAGCGATCTATTATTTACAATACTGATATTAAAAACAACAAATTAATATCAGACATTAGAACAATTAGAAGAAAACTCATTTACACAACATTTATAAAATAAGCACGACCCATGAATAAGATTTGACAATCTTCTGTTTACATTGACAACTTCTACTTTCACTTTTGATACTGTACTTCCGGCATGTAATGGTCATTTCCGGTCAGACCGAAATTCGTTAGATAGATAGTAATCATCAATAATCACCGAGCTTAAATCCGAGATCGAATATTAAGCTCTTATAATGAAAATGTACATTATGGATCAATGGTTATTCAAAGATTATAATAAAAATATTTACATCTTAAATTTACTGATCATTGACGTTAGCAACTGACACAAAAACTTATGACACTTGTAGTTTAAAACTCGCTCATTCAGATCAGATTAAACTAGTAGAGAAAAGTATACATTTCAGATTAAAAAGACAAAAATCATAAATCAATATTACATACAGTTACCTCAATGATGAAATTGATATTGAATCGAGGAACATGATTTACACAAAGATGTATTTCGCACATGTCGGCAGTCATTCTATTTACGGAAGATCTCACAAGGGAGATAACTCTAACAAAAGTTGTAATTTAAGGTAACGCTTCACTGAACCACAAAGGTTCGCATAGATAATACTGATAACTTTAAGGTAAACTGATTTCTTACAGAACATGGTCTACCCTAGAGTTAAGTTATAGGTAAAACAGATAATAATGCTGCTAAGATTCCGAACATTCAAATTTACGCATTTGTTAATTCGTTTCTTTTGTTAGAAAGACTGCGACACAGAATACATACATGTACGTAAAATATACAAATGAAAAATTTATATACAACAGCATTGAAAAATTAAATAACTTTTAAATCAAAATGAAACATCATTTAACAATATAATTTCAAATAGCTAATATGACTGATGACGAATAAATGATTTTTAAAAATAACAAAGATAGTAAAAATAAAGGATTGCTTACCTGTAAATATAAATGAGACAGCTGTTTAGATCCGATGTTCTTTATTCCTTGTCCAAGCTCTGAGTGAAGAGCTGGACGATGAACCAAATCTAAACAGACTGTCCGAAGAACTTTTTCCGTATTCTGATTGGTCAGCCAATCAGATCTAAGATCAAGGTAAGACAATCAGACAATACCGTTTACTGCGACACAGCGCACTGGCATCTAATCACACTGTCGTTAATTGATACTTAATGCCTGACACGGCTGTCAGATAATTAACTGACCAGGTAAAATCACAGGTGCCTTGTAAATGTCATAATGGTGACATAACTTGTACAAAGGGAAGATAAATCTGGAGGAACAGGTGTTTACTTCAAGTGACCATAGAGTAATTAAAATTGCAATTAGCTGTGTAGATATTCTTTGTTTGTTAACTAGCCAACGCTAATAACACACGGCGTGGGTAGAATCTTATTACAATGATCAAAGGAAAGGAATTACATACAATAAAGCTGACACACATGTTTCTTGAGAAAGATTGTATCACATACTTTATACATAATTATTTTAAATTCTTGAAATAATTTCTTCGATGCATTTTGATTTCTAATTCCTTTTTCTTACTAAATATGACCTTTTATTTACAAAAACAGAGAATTATAAAGAAAGGTCTAAAATAAAACGTTTTACAAAAATCACAGATTTTCACTATGAAATATCCTACCGAGATTTAATAGTATGATGTATGAACATTTATCGTATAATCCAAAAAGTAACCACATTTAGTGTTCGAATGAAAAATGAAATTACTTGTATACAGGCATTAAAAATATATATAATATCTTGTACCTTTTCAAAAATACACTTAGTGATTTAAATAAGCGTATTTAGTGTGGTAATACTGTAACCCTTCTTGTATGACTATACATGTAGATTCGGAACGGTAAAAATACATGCTTAACATTTTTACTAATACTTTAGAAATTACGGGAGATTTCTTAATGCCACGATTCCGTAATTACAGTTCTAGACTGGAATAATTTTTAAGGTTGAATCTTTAGTTGAAATAGTTCTTAGAACCATTTTTGTTTCTGAATAAGTCAACTTCCATTATTGTTTTACCTGTGTACGACATATATATATGTAATATATATTCCTAGGTATGATCAGGGATATTTTATTTCCATTTGCTTTTACATTTTCAATTTAAAAATGGAGGTGACAATAAAAAACCTAGAGCATAGATTACGGGGTTTCCATAATTTAAATCACAATCCAATTAACGGATGTCCTAACCTGATTGACAGTAAGACAATAGCAAATACCCGATATAGTCCACCGAATAGCAAATTGCCCGCGGCCAGGTAATTACAGGTGAGTTCGATGAATGGCGTTATGTACAGGTAAACAACATCCTGGTCCAGGTATTACATAACCATCAAACCAAAGGCATGGCTAATTTGTATCTATAGCGGAGTATCTACTCGTACATATGTATATCGATTAAAAATTAAAAGCCACCGCACGGTCTGAAAAATAGTTTGTTTTGCTTAATATCTCAATATTTTGATCTTTTATAATATCAAAAATAAATTCTTTCTACCACATGTTGAAACGTTTTGCGATATTGTAATAAATGTATCCCAATTTATTCGGTTAGCAACACACAACACAATGTTTGTAATAATCAATCATCGGTGTGTACGTACGTCAATACTTTAATCAAGGATTTCTTAAATTGTTACATGAAATTTCATTTTACAATCACAAGCTTTGTAATTCACAATGTATCAAAGATACAGACTATAGGAAAATATTATCTAATTAAAGCTTATTCGTTGCTGAACTCCTCGACAAAAAATCCGAAACTTTTATTTCTATGTTGATTTCTTTCATAATTACACGAAGATACCTGCTATTTAAGCATAAATTAGAGTATTTGAAACATCGAATTTCACTCTTTTAGTTATTCACATTCGAGCCAAAGTTATTGTACGATTAACTTCACTCAAAAGTGATCATAAAAAATCGTTGATCGGCTTTTTCTGTGACAGTCGATGTAAGTGATAGCACATCAGTTATATAGTACCACAGGTACAGTTATATACCACGGACTATTATGACGTCACACGGTTTAGAGCTAGAAAATATGCATAATCGGGCGGTCAGAATTTTGGACCTCGATATCGACGGCTTACAGGTTATTTTGGTCGCGCGCGGCACGGAGTGGTTTCTACACGTGCCCACAAAGCCATTTCCAACAACTAAAATTATCATTTTTGACTGCACAAATCCTTTAAGCATAATTGATATGTTCATACGTTTCCTTTTAAATATTTCAATACGGGACGATACATATAATGAAATGACTCTGCATACTCCATTTTCCGTAGTTAGTTGTGTAACTTACGAAAATATAAATTGTGAAAATTACAACCTGTGAACAAATCCCAGTACATGGTAGATCGCCGTGTGACCAAGACAATGGGGTCATACCTCTCGTTAGCGCCGGGAAATACCTACCGTGATTGATTGATAGTCGTTCAAATAAGAAGTGAAATTATTGAACCTGGAATATTAAGCATGACATGATGGATGATTAAAAATATCTTTACGATAAATATTGTTGTTGATCACTAAAATGTTTGATTTCTTATTATCATGATAATGTATAACAATTTAAACAAGATAATTTAAATAAGTAAAGATAATCACATAAAAACACACACAAAATGCACCAATAAATATATGCACCTTTTTCATTATAGTCCATACCAGAAATAAAAGAAATCGAAACAATTCTACAAAATATTACAGCCTCGATAATCTGGATAATGCGTATTACAATAACCGTTCTAAAAGTTTGATCTCCTATCGAAAACCAATGTACTAAAACTGACTGCACACGTATCTTTTGACAAAAGTCTACAGGTAAACGCCCGCGGCTATGATCTGGGACAGCCGGCTCTTGACACAGATTGCTCTATGACAATGTGAAGCAGTGGAAATCCGTCCGTATTATTGTGAGAATTTTATTAATGAAAACAAAATTCCGTATATGAAGAACGCCAAATACAGATCCTGCTGACGGCTTCTGGACAATATTCTGTATATTATATAACTGTCCACAGAAGTATCTTCTGACAAGGATTTATTCGTCCTTGCTTCCGATGACCAGAGTGTCGTCTGTGGATGAGGCTTGCGTATAAAGGCAATCTTCATTAGACAATGGGTATGAAACTCATATTGAGAAACCGATAAAGTTACTTTTTCAAACATGAATTCCTGGTAAAATATTGGTATAGCTATGTAGCGGTCGTCAGCTAAATTAGAGACGATACACTATACATGTACGTACACAAGACCGGTTTTGTATACGTAAGTCATAACAAATTAGTTATTGACCACGGACATTTTTATTTAGACCCGGCTTTAGTTTTAGACAGGTAAGTTTAGATAAGGTCGTCATAATTCGGACGGTCAAATATATCTAAGACTGCACGTAAGTCGTCATAATTCGGACGGTCAAATATATCTAAGACTGAACGTGGATAATCAGTGATGTTTTTCGAAAATGGTGTAAAAATTCAAATTAATAGAGAAACGTTAAGGCGCGGGATAAGGGAATTATGAGTCCATTGAATTATTTGTCATACACATAGTTGTTCGTCTCGTCGAGATCTAGTAATAGAGTCTACACGTGGTACTTCAATATTTGACTCGGACTCGGTCTCTTCATTTGGCCGTCTCTATAATATTAGACTGACTATTAGATCCCGTTGCTGAAAATTATACATTCAGTATAAAATTAAATTAAAGAATCATCAATTGTTTAGCGGCTATAGGAGATTTCAGAAAAGATGGCGATGACGTCACACAAGGGTACATCCGGGCGCTCAAAGGTACAACTATATCTGTACACATAAACATTGAGGGAACACAGCCGCTTGCGATGTTTGTTTACATTTTATTGTAATAAATAGTACGACAATCCGAGAACTATTGCGTTATTTACATTTCGAAAAGTGTAAATAAAAATATTTTACAATAATTTACAATTTTAAACATATGGTATTCATATATTTTACTCTGTTTATACTCCATTTTCAACCGCCACGAGAAAACACGGTCGCCATTACGTATAAACATTGACAGATATATTGCAAATATCAATTTGAAATTACAAATTAAATTCAAAGTCACCCAAAATATAATTATAAGCAATTACTGTTTTCGAAGGGTTTCTTGATAAAACACCTTACGATGTGTGATTAGTACAAAATTAAACATTTGCTTTCGTAGATTACCCCAAGCCCACAGCAGCCATTACAGTACAACCGAGAACCCGAATTTCGTCCGTTTTCAGTGTCATAAAATTACGTATTCTGGTTAATATTTTTGTCATCAATTTTGGGATTTAGTTTATAACATACAAATGAGTCAGTTTGTAGGTTCATTATATCATATTTTTAAACAAAACTTTGAGTATTTAGGATTCTCAAAGCCGTGCGAAATGTATCCTGGTCGGCATTTACGTACAGTACTACGATCTGTAATTAATATCAATTTAAATGAAGTCTACTTAATATGTATTCAAATTATATAAAATTAATACCATTTCAAATGAAGACTTAACACAGCAGTCCATGGCATAAAAGCGGCTGAAAATGAAATATTAAAAATGAAATATGCAGCATGAAAACTGAACGATTTCACCAAGGATTTATAAAGTGAGAACAAGGATTTATACGTCCTTGGATTTCACCATATATTATTTTTCGAGAGTCGGCAGCCATACATGTACGTGTAACACAGTAGTTGATACAAGGGGATTCCATTAAAACAACATGTACATATTAAATAACGAAATATATATATCTTAAACAAGTACTTTTTTAGATATAAATTAAAAAAGTGTGTGGTAATCATTCATATGATTTATTTCCCCAACAATGCTGTGGCCTGCGGTGATCTAACCAGCGATGAAGCCATACACGAGCGGCCGTGGTCTGGTCAGGTGGCTCACGTTTTTGTTTATATCATATCGTGTTGTGAACAGCTTTTTCATGTTTAACAGAAACTGATACATTGAAATTAAATCATTTATTCATTAAACACCTTTTTCACAACCTCAATTTATACATATGAACAATAATCGGGAAAACGTGTGATGGCCCGCTAGCGCTTCGATAGGTGGCTTCGACACTAAATCTACACTTGTTATTATTTAGCAATAAACAAATGAAAATATAAAAATGTTAACATCCGTAACATGCGAAAACAATAAGAAACCATTTCAAAATCAGAAATTTTCAAGTATGAAAGTATAAACTTTTGTCAAAGTATCGATTATGAAGCAGGGATGTACGTATCTGTTATTGTTTTCTATCAGTCGCCATTACTGTGTTTGTACCTTTGAGGACCCGGATGTAAACTTTCTGTGACGTCACGCCATCTTTTCTGAAATCTGAAATCTCCTATATCTCGTACGGTATACATATGATGGACCCCGGTTGTAAACATTCTTCGACCTCACGCTATCTTTACTGAGGAACAGTTGCCTGTGAGTAACGTACCGGGCCGGTGATTGACAGCTCAACGCAGTAGCACACGAGGTTGTGATGCCCCCGTGGCTAGGTAGGACTGTAGACCGGGTGTCCCCGCTCTGCGCATATAAAAGAACACGCTGAATATAATCGGACACGCTGAGTGAGTTTCGGTCGGTCTTCACTCTGAATATAACCGAACATGCTGAGTTTAATATGACACGCTGAATTTAATCGGACATGCTGAGTTTTCGGTCTTCACTCTGAATATAACCACACATGCTGAGTTTAAGTATGACACGCTGAATTTAATCGGACATGGACTGAGTTTTTGGGTCTTCACTCTGAATATAACCGAACATGCCGAGTTTACTCTGACACGCCTGAATATATATCGGACACGCTGAGTTTTCCGGTCTTCACTCTGAATATAACCGAAGACTGCTGAGTTTAATCTAACACGCTGAATATAATCTTCCAGTCCGAGTGTTTTCGGTCTTCACTCTGAATTATAAAACCGAACATGCTGTGTTTAATCTGACAACGCCCTGAATATAATCGATCATTTTTTATATAAAATGATGTCAACCTTCATTGTTGAACATATGCACATATATTAATTTAATCATGTTTTCATACATTACGCTATATTTTACTTCTTTTTTGGGATTTTTTCAGATCAAAATGCCGACGAAAATCTTTTCGGAAATAAGAAAAGAGAAACTCACCACGCTAGAAAGTGGCACTAGTCTCTTGTCCAAACCTGCAGCAATCTTACAGACAATGACCATCTCATCAACCAAGTCCTCAACGAGTGCGAGTTCTGTGTTCTCCTGCGCGTCTGGACCTACATGCATCAAAGTGACCGACGCAGTGTGCGACAGCGAAGCTCTATACGTTTGAACATCCGACTGTGGGTTCCAGCTCAGGAGTTATTTTGCTAGAAGATCGACATAATTTAAACGTCATCAAAATCTAAAACTTTACTAATTAACCAGAAACCTTATTCATTAATATAGCCTGATTTCTTCTTTGCAACTCTTTAAATCATGCAATCATCTGACATAATAGTAATCAGTTGCTTACGCAAATACAAATTCTCTTCCATGGCATAACTATACTTCAAAAAAGGAACTACAATGAAATTAATATTAGAACATGTTATTTCAAGGCAGTGACACACAGAAGGCACTATACATACTACATAGGACGCCTTAGAACATAATATACTTATTTTAATACATGCATTGGGCTGCAAGAATACTTGTATTGCAGTGACTATTTTATGTAAACATGTATTAGTAATATCCTCAATAAATATTCATTATTACTAATTTGTTTCGCTAGTTATTTTGTTGATAAAAATGTAAAAGAAAGTTAAAGATGGATTTCTTGTATATATCAATGGAAATCCACTGTTTAGAATTGTTGTAGAGTATAGAGGGTCCAAGTTATAGCTAACTACATAGACGTAGAAAGAATTTTCATCCTAAAACTGGATAATGTATATTAAATCATCTGGCAACTTACAGATGCTAGAAATAAGGTGTCACATTTATGTTATAAATCATCAAACAGTACTAGATTCCCCCAAACATCTTTTTCTATGATTAATTCTCATGATTCAAGGGAATAATATATTATCAAAATGACACATACACGCATATTGGGTTAACTGAGGGTAGTATTCTCAAAGGTTACAGAAACATTCTAAGTGATAATCAAGCATGATAAAATCTAATTACTCCTTCTCCACTGTAAATATGCAAGGCTATAAATTTCTTAGCAAGTTTGGTAAGCCAAGTGTTGTTTGGCCATACATTATCTAATTAATATTTATAGAGCCCGTTCACTGACTGAACAATCACTATATGAAAATACTTCTAAGGCAAAAGCACTCTAAGCAACATCTTTACGAGTTTCCACTATCAGGCTTTATCATTAACTTTCACCTACTCAGATGTTCTCTGTGGTCTTAACCTTTAGTTTCTTGCTTCTTTTCTCTTCTGCTTTATCTCTGTTGGTGAGAAGACTCTCTTCTATCAAACTTCTTCAACTCTCAAAAGCTAAATATCTCAATGCATATTTCTCATATGGTCCGTTAAAATTCTCTGATATTGGACTTCAATATTTGGGCATATGGCCTCTCATGCTGCTAGATGTCTGTTGTAAACATACCACATTCTCGCATAGAGAGGTCTTACTACTACGTAATTCACTAACAGATGCTGCTTACAAATATCAGAATACCTCTATTATCACTCACGTTCTCCATGAAAATCCCATTAGGGTGTCATGTCCATAGGTAGGACACCTTTTGTCAAAACTGGTCCATTTCTATATAATACAACCATTTGCTCCACTTGCAAAATTTGCGACACAAGTGAATTTTCAGGGTACGTAATAGCACTTTGAAAAAAACTATCTAAACATTTATTATTCGGGGTTTACGTGGGGTCACATCGTCTTCCAAAGTAGTCAGCAATCAAAGCTACATTGTATAATTAATACTTGGGATGACCCTAGAAATAATCACAACAGTCAATGATCGGTTGTACACACAGGTTGCTAGACACAAATGTATAGTGATATGAAAGACCTCGACGTGGCTATTATCAAGGTCATCATGGACGCTAGACCCTGTACATACCTTCTACTGGTTTACCTAGTGTCAGAATAATCCTTATATATAACCGAGAGTTGGTTATGAGAGGATCCTACATTTAAAACTCCAGCTATTGTGGTAAATCAAATTTGGAATTTCTCTTTTCTTATAGAAAGGCTCCTACAGTACCCATACCTAGTGCTTACAGATACAAAGAATAAATGTCATTCAATACAAAGATCCATAATGAGAGAATCATACGCGTATAAAAGTCCTAGTATATTAAAATAATCCGAAAATAAAGGCCCAAAATAAAATTTCAAAGTAAAATCAAAAATCATCTGACACTTCCTAATGAGGAATATATACTACAGAGACCCCACCTCACAAAATACCGATTCCAAAGAGACGATTAGGCTCACATTATTTTTTTTCTTTGGCGTCAATGTATTTTTTTGACATGACTACTCCTTTAGCTTGTATGTGTCACGTACTGATTTTGAAAGGATACATGACTACTTCTTATTCTTAGATGTTGCTAAATCAAAAAAAAAAGTTTTGCATTGGTATTCTCACTGTTATTTCTAATGGGATTTGTTGTTGTTAATATACTGCCATTAATATATCTATCAGTATCTGGCTCGGTTAGATACTTTGAATGTAAGAGATGCGCATGTGCTGTCTTTCTCTCTCTACCTTCAACTTCAAAAACCGACACCCCATCTTCTCACTCTTATCTTCTCCACGAAAAAACGGTCTGCACACCACACTTACCTTTCTTCAGACTCCATATGCAACTTTTTTAATACGCTACTAACGTATCAAATTACTAATAATACGATTCCTTTAGATTCTATTATTGACATATTTTCTACAACGTGTTTCTCAAAAACAACTATTGCATTACATGTTATATAAGAGAATGTAGGGCCAGGTAACGCTAATAAATAATAAAAAAAAAAACACACTTGGAGCAAATAGAGAAATTGTGATAGTTTTTTCTGTTTCCTATAATTCCTAACATTAATATCCTAATTGTATATTGCTTAAGTAACACCATAACCTTTTGTTTAATTGATCAGCTGGTCTTCGATCGTACTGGGTTATTTATCCGCTAATGCTAATTCCTACTCTCATCCCCATCTACTATATAATCACTGTAAATTTATGTTTCTGGGTGTTCAGATTAAAAGATTGTAAACTAGTGAGACTTTTAACGTATGACATATATCTTGCCTGAATTAGGCGGTGAACAGTGCGTATCACATTGAATAAAAGTCATAGGAAACAACAACATAAAATGTTTACTGGTTTGTGTACACACTTTCACAACCTGAGCAAAATGTTCTTAAGAAATATGAGGACTCATATAAAGTTCATTTAAATATACATCGTATATAAAATCACATTTACATTGTATTACTATTACTTGAAAATATTTAGAACATTAAAATAAATAACCACATGTCCCAAACTTTTGGCTACAGTAATTAGTTACAACACCATAATTACAGCAACTACATTCATTTTTGTGTGTCGCCTTAGCAACGCAAGGCGCGACAACTTACGTAATGAGACACTCCAATGTCTCCGGTGATGGTTGAGTGTCGCTCCGTCCAGGAAAACAGTTTCCGTGCGAATAGACTTTAATTATTATATTGTCCGATTTCAAACCAAATGTAGGTATATTGGCTTTATATCAATGAGGATCTCGGATGAGTTCGATAATGGAAAAAAATTATTTGCATAGAGTTACGGGACTTTAAAATAAGAACAAAACAAATCAAATCAATGGATTATCCCGTCCGCTCCACCCGCTCGATAACGTTAAATCAATTTACTTGTCCAACTCCTAAACCCAAATTTTACCAAATTTATCTTATTATATATATCAATGTAGAATCAGCGAGTATGAGAGTATCGAATAAAATTACAAAATCCGTCGAATCCACTTGAAAGAGTTTACGGGACTTATTAAAATCTGTCCAAACATAAAATTCCACTCGGTCTGTCCGCTCGATAGATACATTTAAGTTATTCATCAATGTCCATATTCTACCAAAATTTTGGGGTATAGCCTTTAATAATCGAGGTGACATCCTTAAGATGGCTTCAGATAACTGGTCATAATGCCGTTGCAGATACATTTGCATAAGAATTACGGGACTTTAAAATCATTCAAACTATGGTTTTCTACTTGATAAAATTTTAGTATATATATTGTCCTGAATTACACAACTCCAAATTTGGTAGCGTTTATTCTTATATAACATAATGGAGAACGTTGCAAAGGGGTTCGATACTGGGTCAAACAATCAGTACCATCCAATATTTGGCAAGGAGTTATCGTGAACGTTGATAACTTTCACCTAATTTATAAACAATGTTGTTTCACACACTTAACATTAACTATAATTCGTGATGCTGTGCATGTGACACTACGTCCACAATTCCATTGTGGAAATTCTTGTCTAAATTTCAAACTAGAATGGTCGCTAGATGATACTAGTATTAGAGTTCCAGATCAGATGAAAAATTCGTTATCAGCATCTACTACATAGCACAAACTCTAAATTACCATACTAGGGGGATGGGGGGGGGTGTTGGGGGGGGGGGGTTAGTACTATAATTCAGAAGAAAAAATTCTTATCAGCAACTATACTACATATCAAAACCGTAACACATTCACACATACTATGGGCTAAGTGATTACCTAGCATTAGAACTTACAAGTAGAGAGTTCCTTATCAACATTTCTTCGAGTTCTTGTGGGCCCTGGGTGTAATAATGGTCTATATTATGATGATCCAGAATTTGTTCTGTGTGTGTGTCAGTAAAACAATTAAGCCATTTTTATCATACAACTACATGATATCCTGTATCAATGCTAGAAAATTCCTTCCAATCAACTGCACGACTCTACCATTCGCTTTCGTTGTTAATTACGCATCAGGGTTTGAGTTGTGTTTCTACTTGCTTTTCGACAGAGACCCGGGCTAACCAGTGGCAGCTCAGCTCACATACAAAAGATGCAAGCTGATGAAAGCTGCGGGAAGGCGCAACCAACAACTTACAGGAAGAAAACAAACTGTACTGAACACTTAAAACAGACATACTCTGCGGCTATGGATTATGGTAAGTAAAAGTAGTCTAGAACAGAATAATTTCATGTATTTTGTTATATACACTTGTTATATGACTGGATATGGTGATTTTAGCTAAGAAGGACGTTTGATAACAAATGTAGCTATTCTTGGATAGTGAGAAGTCAGCTGCCATATAGTTACTTAATGTTCCTACGATAATTTAATTATTATTTGGGGGACAGATTCTTATTCACCATATCACATATTTGAAGGCAACGCACTTCAAACTAGTATTTACTTTCTCTGTACCAATTTTGTGCACACTATTCAATACTGTCATTTTTATATGAGAATAGCCATATACACATTGAGCTGCATCTAAAATTAAATAGAAATTTCCTAGATATTGAAATAGCCTTTATCAAAGTTAACATTACCTTGCTGATCATGTATGCAATCTAGCACCAACTCAAATCCACATCACACCATGGGTCTATGATGTGCACTGTTTTGTCTCGTAGAGTTTTTAAATATCTATATGACTGTTAATCTAATCTGAACACTTGGAAGAATATTACTGGGGAATTAACTCGCTGATCAACCAGTACATGTTCCATGCGTATCTGTGAGACAGTGATCACATGAACGAGATTTAACAGAAAGTGAAGATACCCATGCAGCTAAATTCAAACCACAATTTAATTATATATACAAAGTTAATAACAGAGATGCGTTTACAATTAACTAAAGTAATTCGTGAGGTGTACAAGAACTAGTAGCGATTATTTAAAGGTGAAACAAATCTTTATGCGAATGTCCTGGTTATATATCCTTGACATAAAAATTCCTTTCCAGGTTTCAAAATAACAAGATAATCTAATACAAATCGCACAATGGAAACTTGAATGTTCCACACGTATGATTGTAGTAAAGTTCCAGGCCATATGCAAAAATCCACACTAAAGTGGTTGTAATAATCGGGCTACAGATTAAACGTCACAATAGCTCTCCCAATAGAATCTTATTACTGGCGCAGTGTACAATTCTGAGTTATGACATATTTACAAGGTCTCATTACAGATCAGAATTATCTTTGGACGAGCTGTCGTAGTGTATATAGCCTAAATCCGTAATTCAAGAATATTGGAGTAACCATAATCATTCTAGCAATATCTAAACAAAAACGAGTAAACAAGTAAACAGGGGGTGGTCAACAAAACCTTATCGTGGAAAGGGGGGGAGATCATTCTACGAACTCTACTTAAAATCAACATGTTTTACAACACATATTGTTTTTAAAACATGATTAAATTCTAGAAAGTTCTATAGACCTAAAAAAATCAATTGATATGATCCTTCATATGCACTGTAATGATACAAAACAAGCTAAAGGATATATCTCCCTTATCTCATAACTACATTGTATGCTTAATTTGTCATACATAACACACCCCTCCTTAAAGGAAAAGAAAGTTTTCCTTGAAAAATGTGAAACTTTTCCTTGACCATATCAAGTAATAAATATTAAATACCTGATAAAGCATGCAGCTAGAATATTTGTGTCTTTCCCTTTGATATGTTTGATGTGCCAAGATTGTACTCTTGCAAAGAAGTCCAAACTCCACCTGAGAAATTCTTTCGATTAATTGTTTTTCATTTTCCCAATGAGATGTCCAAAGGGGTTGGGGTTCGGTGAAGACCAACACAGGCACAACTGTTAGTGCAAATATGACTACATCAAATTGGTTTTAGGCATGCCTAAAATCAATGCTAAAGCATTCATTTCTCTCAATGGTTGGAATAATTTTCTCTGGTGTTTGTCAAAACTTTATCTTTCGAGAAAATAACAAATATGATGATTGATCAATTTGTATTCAGTACCATTCTATGCATCAAAACAGGCAAACCAACACCTACATCCGCACTGGCGTCAACAAACAGTTTAAAAAGAACTGTTTATTAAATAATCTGGAGCAGTCCAGAACTGGTTGAGGTTTGATAGTATTGATGGCTTATCATTTATCTCAAAGGGCAGAGTCTTACGAGTATCGTCTGATACCCAGGAAAAATTTCGACCATTGTTTTCTTATTAACAAAGCAGTAAGTGGAGGGATTCTGCATAACACATGAGAAAATTTTTGAGGGGGACAAAATTTTCTCAGTATGAGTATCCAGCCATACCAAGACAAACCCCTCCTCATCCAGCTCTGCTCTGCCCTCCAGTGAGCTGTGGAAAAATCTCATAATTATTTCTACTTTGGCCTACAGGAACAGTATAAGTATCTTTCCCTATGTTTTAACCTGCCCCTGTCCTACAACATGAGCCATAAAAAATTCAACCAGTTGCATGACAAAATACACATTTCAATAACGTTTTCTAGCATTCAATTTCAATGGAAGTGACAGTCTTTCGAAGAATTCATCGGAAACAGTATCCCGCGTACAGTGGTCTTTCCCCACGTGAGTACGTGGTAGTTTGATGACCGTCAACAATGATATTCCATCACAGCCTTCCAGGTTTCTGATATCCAACGCCTGCTTAGAAAGACGTTGAAATGTTTCCCAAACTAGATGTGGGTTCATTTCTTCATACACCAAAATTGTGCATAAAAACTTTGTACCGGTACATCACCTTAGCGAGGTTACAACATCGCCAGAACATCGTGATATTCATATAGCTTCTTTCCTGTTTAATGGATGTCACCCTGCCAATATCCATTCTTCAACAGGTGCCAATCTTCCTTGCTTACCCGTTACTTGGCTTTGCGCCAACTTTGTCGTCAACTCACAACGAGTCAATCCTTGCGAGAATCTGGATAAGAGTCCATGTTTTACTGACAGGACGTTTACCTTTTCTAGCTGAGTCAGTAGCACTCAACCCTGTATGTCTTGTCTGGCCTCCTTGGCACCAGGAAAACACATGGAGAGCTTCCATTCACCATTTGCTTGGTTCAATCAATATACTCATTATGTCCAACACGGTATTCTGAATTTTTTCTTTCTGTAAAGTGTTTCTCCTTTACACGGAATGGACACGACGTAAGGATGTTGCCCTCTGACAGGTGGCCGCATCGCCCGTACCATCCAACTGTTCGCTGTCATACGATAGCAGTGCACTGTTATTGGCCTGCTGTACTCCGCGACCACAAAATGTTTTATACTCAACGTATCAAATCTTTAAGAATCATTGCGACTTCTTTCTTCCGATAGTATGAAACAGTTTTCTTCAGTCCAAGTTCGCTGAGCACATCTGAATTTCCCGTAACTTAAACAACAGACAGTCTAAACCTACATCTTTGTACACCACCATCTATGTCTAATTTACAAATATCAGCTGTACTTTCACTTGTGTAGATGGTAAACAGGAGGCCAAATGTAGCAATAGGTTGAGAGGTCTTGCTCTCTTCTCTATCTACATATTATCTTAAGCATATTAACATGACATAAATTGAGTTTTCTTGCGCCTCCCTGGAAGTTTGTTACAATGTAGTTAACATCATCGAACCTTTTCTCAACACAACATAAGGTCCAAAATATCTAGCTTGCAAAGGCTGACCCGGTATGGTAAATAGAGCCAAAATTTTGTCACCTGGATCAAAACTTCTTGCAGAAAATCGGCATCTTTATCATAACCATGTTTATCATTTTGGATTGAGTAAACGGCCAATCATTTTCTTTTGCCAGTTCACATGGTATCTCCTTGTCAACCCTTAACCTATTGTGCTTAAAAGTTATGACATCAAACACTCACAGAGCGTCAGTTATTAAACCTTTAGAATCTTCAACCCAACTTTTTGTCTCTCTCAAAATTTTCAATTATTAAGATGAGCCCACTGCTCAGCACTAATGTCCAGAACACCAAGTTCGAAAGGACTGAAAGCCAAGTATGTCAATTATCATTGTACAGTGATTTCTCCTAACGGCAATATCTTCCCCCACGAACCACACATGGTGTAACCAACTGTCGTCCCACTGCTCTTTTTGTTTGCAGAAAGAACAATAAGATCTCAATCATATTTCTCAAATGTACTGTATGAAAACGTTCTAAATTGCCCCCTGAGATCCCAGGATGATAAGCACTAAGACTCAAACAGCTTGAATCTAGCAGCATGCACCATGGATTGAGCTCTGAAAAAGATACCATGACATGAAACTTCAAGCCTCGGTGCGCAGCGGTTCATGTCTGTGACACCGCTTTTGGATAAGAACCAATCACCAACTTTTCACACAGAATTTAAAACCAAACCTTTGACTAATTTAGAGGGCTTTTAATATTCCTGAGTGGAATGAGCTTCAGGACAGGCGTGTAGAAGTCACACATAATAGTTAACAAGATAACTCAAAGAATACTCACCAGACTTAGGTTTTATAGGGTAGAGGGACCTACAACAGTGTCTATAATGACTCATAACTAAATGGTATCCATCACAATGCGCTTGTAAAGGTGGTGCAAAGGTGTCAACAGGGATTATTCTGTATTACGGTTTCACCATACCACCTGACACAGTATGACAACCTACAAAAATCAGCACACATCCCCGTTCAAACTTGGACCAAAAGAAGTGATACTAGACCTGTTATATCTTGGTCACACCTATATGCCCTGCCAAAGGGTACGTCATGAGACAAACTTAGAATATCTTGCCTATACCTCGGTGGGACAACTATTTGATTGACAACCTTCCAGTCTTCCTCGGGAGACACATCAGGGGGACGCCACTTGCGCATCAACACACCTGACCGACGGAAGTAACAAACCGGGACTTTCTCAGCCTCTTCCTCACTCAAAGCCCGATTACACAATAAGGAGATTTCATGATCTTTTTCCTGTTCTACTATAAGCTCCTCTCTAGACAAAGATGATTTACTCATCATGTCAGACAAAGAAGTACCCTTGTTAGGAACAACTCTATCACTATCAAAGTCCACAGGATTGCTCAAAAGATCACACTTGCCCCCGATATCCTCTATATCATGAGCCAAGAAAGTGTCACCTAACCCTGGACTATAATGATCCTTAACTACTGCAACATCAGAAAAACCTTCTTACTCATTGAACGAGTTACAGCACAAGAAGGGAAAATACCAGGAAATTCCTGTTGAATAGTCTCAGCATCATCTGTTTTATCAGGGATACTGGACACTAAGGGATCTACCCTAACTTTCTCTCCAGCCAAGTCATTGCCTAAAATGAGCGACACGCCCTCTATGGGAAGTTCCGGTCTAACACCAATGGTGACAGGCCCAGTAACCAAGTCTGACTTTAAATAAACACAATGGAGAGGCACATTAACAAAACCTAACTCTACACCTTGAAGCAAAACACTACTACCAGATGAGGTCTCCTCAGACAAAGGCACTACACCATCTAATATTAAAGAATGAGAAGCCCCAGTATCTCTCAAAATCTTCACAGGTTTCAAGTTAGTGATATCACTAGTAAGTGAAACAAAACCTTCAGAAATGAAGGGAGAGTACTTCTCCAAGACACTATCAGACTCTGAGCTCTTAATCTCAACAGACACTTTAGAATCTTCCACAACATCACTAAGTTTCTGACTAGGCTTTGACATAGCTAACACAGAAGGAACTGACTGTTTACGCCTTTGCTCCTTACGCTGGAGAGAATAACATTCAGACATAATATGTCCTACTTTCTTGCAGTAATTACAAACAGGACCAGAAGGAGACCCCACACCTGCCCTATGATCTGTTTTAGAATCAGACTTAGTCTTATCACCTAATTTAGGTTTGTCGTTAGAAGGGCCACTAAAGGTTGTGTTGCTAGGCTGACCAAATTTACTAGTACCTGTGGTACTGTTTTTGTCTTGAGAACTGTTTTTAACAAATGAGCCTTTGTGGGTGAGAGCGTAATCATCAGCCATTGTAGCTGCTTCACTAAGTGTTTCAACTTTTCTCTCATCTAAATGAGTTTTTATGTTTGTGTGGACACAACGTTTAAACTCCTCTATCAACAATAATTGCCTCAATTTACCGAAATCCTCATCAATTTCTTTAGAATCACACCACCTATTAAATAATTGTTCTTTTTCTCTGGCAAATTCTACATGAGTTTGTTCATCTCTCTTTCTCGAGTTTCGAAATTTCTGGCGGTAAGCCTCAGGAACTAACTCATAAGCTTTCAAAATAGCTTTCTTGACTACTTGGTAATTTGAAATCTCATCTACAGATAAAGAAGAATAAATGTCTCTAGCTTTACCAATCAAGACACTTTGAAGAAGCATTGTAAGCTTATCTTCAGGCCATTTCATACTATCAGCTATTTTCTCAAAATGCAGAAAATACTTGTCAACTTCTTTCTCTTGAAAAGGAGGAACTAACCTAATGTTTCTACTGACATCAAAACCTCTGTTTCCTTGTAAACCCCTAAAAAGTTAGATTACTTGAACTGTCTTGAGAAGCTAGCTCTAATTCTTTCATTCTAAGTTCTGTTTCAGCTTGAATTTTCTGCTTCTCTAGCTCTAACATCTGATCTCTCTCAATCTCTCTTTCTTTTAATTCTCTTTCAATTTCTTTTTCTCTTAACTCTTTTTCTATTTCCATTTGTCTTAGTTTCATTTCATGTTCAAGTTCCATTTGTCTAATTTGAATTTCTGAGCTGACTGTTTCCTCTATACTATCTAATGCACTAGAGTCAAATTTGTCATTGTCAACATAATATCTTATAATTACATTCCTAATTTCAGCTTTCCCTCAAATTTAGTTTTGATAGTAAGGCCTAAATGTTTACCCAATATAACAAAATCAATGCGTATAACTTGCAAAAGAATCTTCCAGGGATTTAGTAACAAACTGTTGTGAGATTGCATAGTAGTAAAGTTGAATAAATTATCTATGGCGTTTAAATTTTGTAAAACCTTTAAAATTTCTAATTAATTTGTTAGATTTCACAAAAATAATATCGTCAATATTCTGTACTGTTGAACGTTACAAAAGTATAAACTCAAGCAGTTTCATTCAAAACACAAATTTAGAATTATTTCACTTAATTATATTGATTTATCAATGTTCAAAGTCACATTTGTCGTACAAGACGTACGGAATAAAGTGTTATTATCCTGTAATGATAAACGGAATGTCCTTTTACGCATTTTTTACACTTAGGTAAAATACGCACTTTTTACGCAAATGTGGAGTATTGGGATTTTTATATTACGCACTTATTGCGGAAAAAATGCGGAAAAAGGGACAGGACCCATTTCTCAGAAAGTGCGTAACCTTTTTACGCACTTGCGTAGAAATGCGTAGAAATACTCCACACTTTTTACGCAAGTGCGTAGTTATATTTACGCAGTTGCGTAGAATTGTTGGAAACTGTGAAAATGACAGTTTGTAATGTTCAGACAACAAACACCTCACCATAGTTTTATACCACTCCTTTTAGAATTCACAAAAAAGACCCCAAAAAGCTTCCAAACACTCTTCACTTTTTTATTATTTTTCTCTATGGCAGGATGATGGCTTAAGGATATCTGCCAACTTTCTATGAATGTTGGCTCTACTGCAGTGATAGAGTTCTTGAATAATATCTGAAAATAGAATAAAAAATATTTTTCTCAAATTTACAACACAACACAGATTGATCTACAAATTATATTGTAAAAAAATTTCAGCTTATTTATCAAGAAAAAACATCATTAATGAGGATCTTACCGCACAACACATCTTTTTTCAGGTTGTTGATCGCTGGTTTTCTACCAAAACCTGTCGCAGATCTCCCCTGCAGTTCTTGCTCCTGAAACATGAGTCGAAGCAGCAGCTTTGTTGCTCGCCCATATTCTTTTATCCCCATTATTTTGCATTTCAGTTGTTCCTGTATCAATTAAGTAAAAAAACGTTTAAAAAAGTATCACATCAACTCTAATTATCAGCATTTGTCATTAGTGTTTTTAACTTCCATTTGTATTTTCAAGTTACTTTTACCAGTATGACATTATTAAATCACATTTATATGGCAATCACATGTAGAAAAATAACAGCATTTTTGGATTGATTAATTTTAATGTCCTATTAACGGCCAGGGTCATTTAAGAACGTGTCAAGTTTATAGGTGGAGGGAAGTCGGAGTACCCGGAGAAAAACCACCGGCAGCAGTCAGTACCTGGCAACTGCCCCACATAGGATTCAAAATCACAACCCAGGTGGAGTGCTTGTGGTAGTATGTCAAGATATCTTAACTACTCGGCCAACACTGCTCCATTTAATTATAAAATGAAGCTGTCAATAGAAACATGATTGCAGATTTGTATTTTATTGATGGGGTATGTGAAACTAGAAAAGAAAATATTTTTTTTACCTTAGTGTAACCATTGTACAGTTTAGCCGTCTGGTCTTTCTGTTCTGTGTTAGCCTGTTATATAAGTGTGGGCTGTTAGAAAGCTCATTAGGCAAATTTTGAATTGTAAACAGCATAATTAATGATAAGTTTTATAATATAGTAATTTTTTTTATTCTGCAAATTAGCTCTCATTGAAATAAATTACAACAGTGCACCATGCTAATCAATATACAGTATGTTTAAATATTCATGAAAAGTTTTATAATGTTTAAAACTTAAATATAGCAAAGTTTGGATTAAATTTATATACTTACATTTGAGATAATTGAGGCTGATGTAGAGGTCAAGGCTCCACTTGGTGGTGAACTATGGTCCTATTAGTAGATAAAGATATAACAATTAATGTAATAGAAAAATACAAAATCACAATTCAAAAATGAATAGAATTGAAACAATACATGCCATAAGAAAAATACATTATCACATTATTATGATAATAAATCAAGCCAGGTTCATTAATGTTTATAAAAGTATGTGTATAACTTAAACATGTAAAACTCTCTACGTTCTATCACATGCGGGATCTCTATAACCTTATATGTGGAATATAGAAGATATATATAGGATCTTTAATACATGAGCTCATCCCAAAGTTTAATATTTGCTCGCCAAGGATCGCAAAAATAAAAACTTCTTTAGACTCGTTTCATAAAATTTCATATGAAATGAACACAAATTTAAGATACTTTTTATCACATAAATACGAACACCTACATAACAAAGAATTTTACGTCAAATTGTATTCCGAAAATCTTGCAGAGGCCCCCATTTTGTCCCTCAGTCATCGTAATCCTGACGTCACGTCATTTTTCCTGACGTCATTTTATTGTTTCTGTCTGATGTCACAATGAATTTCTAGCCAATGAAAATCAGTCCAGGTCATATTACACTAGTGACATACGCAAAAATATTACACGGTTGAAATCACTGGATATCAGGCGGATTATGTGATAAAAAGAGATAATTATTGAGAGATCCCACATGAGGTAGAAGGCAGAGAGTTTTACTAGTAAAATGTTAAAACCTGTCTCATTAATGTTGGTTGAGTGCATAGATTAACAAGACATGTGTTTTATATTTCATTTTTATCATCAGCCATTCATTGACAGGAACAACTTTACCTGCTTCAACTCATCAATTTCCTTTGACAAATGTCGCAATGTTTCTTTCATATCTCTGACTGCATTCTGCAGAGGGAGGCAGTGCTGGCAACAGTTGCTGGGGACATTCAGATACTGGTCTGGGTTGCCATAGAGTAATTCCAGACTACTTCCCACCACAGCCGAAGTTTTTCTATTGTATTGATTGTAACCAGCAGAAGGAAAGAATGGAGGCCGTGACTCATAAGGAGTCTGCGAGAAGTCAGGAGGAAGGGAAAAATCAGAATGGGACAGAGAGGGTCCAAATGAAGAAGAAAAAGATAAAGAACTTGCATTATTATCAGCATAGGAATTAGAATGAGGCAAAGATGAAAAGATCCCACATGTGGAGGAAGGTAGAGAGATCCCACTAGTGGAGGGAGGAACAGAGATCCCACTAGTGGAGGGAGGAACAGAGATCCCACTAGTAGAGGGAGGAAAAGAGATCCCACTAGTGGAGGGAGGAACAGAGATCCCACTAGTGGAGAGAGGAAAAGAGATCCCACTAGTGGAGGGAGGAAAAGAGATCCCACTAGTGGAGGGAGGAAAAGAGATACCACTAGTGTAGGGAGGAAAAGAGATCCCACTAGTGGAGGGAGGAAAAGAGATCCCACTAGTGGAGGGAGGAAAAGAGATCCCACTAGTGGAGAGAGGAAAAGAGATCCCACTAGTGGAGGGAGGAAAGGGGAGGAAAAGAGATCCCACTAGTGGAGGGAGGAAAAGAGATCCCACTAGTGGAGGGAGGAAAAGAGATCCCACTAGTGGAGGGAGGAAAAGAGATCCCACTAGTGGAGGGAGGAAAAGAGATCCCACTAGTGGAGGGAGGAACAGAGATCCCACTAGTGTAGGGAGGAAAAGAGATCCCACTAGTGGAGGGAGGAAAAGAGATCCCACTAGTGGAGGGAGGAAAAGAGATCCCACTAGTGGAGGGAGGAAAAGAGATCCCACTAGTGGAGGGAGGAACAGAGATCCCACTAGTGGAGGGAGGAAAAGAGATCCCACTAGTGGAGGGAGGAAAAGAGATCCCACTAGTGGAGGGAGGAACAGAGATCCCACTAGTAGAGAGAGGAACAGAGATCCCACTAGTGGAGAGAGGAACAGAGACCTCACATGAGGAAGAAGGAACAGAGATCCCACTAGTGGAGGGAGGAACAGAGATCCCACTAGTAGAGAGAGGAACAGAGATCCCACTAGTAGAGAGAGGAACAGAGACCTCACATGAGGAAGAAGGAACAGAGATCCCACTAGTGGAGGGAGGAACAGAGATCCCACTAGTAGAGAGAGGAACAGAGACCTCACATGAGGAAGAAGGAACAGAGATCCCACTAGTGGAGGGAGGAACAGAGATCCCACTAGTAGAGAGAGGAACAGAGACCTCACATGAGGAAGAAGGAACAGAGATCCCACTAGTGGAGGGAGGAACAGAAGCTGATGTGTTAAGTGCCTTAAGCTCATCTTGAAGTCGTGATGCCTCAAGGTTTCTAGCAATCTGCTCCAACTACAAGAAAAACAAAAAAAATTTGATAATTCAGATGACGAAAATTCAGATCTTAAAAATAAAATCCATCAGTTCAGGTTAAAAATATTCAATTCATCAGAATTGCCATTTGATTGATGTTGATTACTATTATTATTTTATATATTTATGTATGGTTTGGATCTTTTGTGGCCCATAAATCCATCAAATTTTTAAACCTGTTATTAAGTGATCAAATTTTTGAATTTCAAATATCGAGTACATCTCCGATACAATATGATATGGTAGTTATGTATCATTGCCAATGTAGTAGCCATGGTAACCATCCAAAATATTCATGAATTAAGCAAATTCGAAAATTTGGTCATTGTTTTTTCATCTTCAAATCTTAGAGCGCATCCGTGAACAAACTTTATTTCTCCTGAATATGTATCTTAAATCTCTACATATTTTCAATAAATAAAACTCAATATAGCCAAAAAATTACCAAATTTTCACATCCGCTTAAAGTATGCATATTTTGAATGGTTAACATGGCTACTAGATGTACTAAATATTTCAATATTTGGCTTAATTTTGTAACACTACATAGAAAATTTCATGACTTAGGTGGCCAATTAGGGCCCCAACCATACAAAATCATTTTAATCTTATTCCTTATTTTAAAATTTCATCTCATTACAATACTAGATCTTTTTCTGATGTTAAATTCCAAAATCATTTTCATTAGCCAGGTCATAGAAAATTTGATATGATTTCTTCAATCTAAATCTTGTACCTTTTTCTTACATGATGTACTTTCATCTGAGCTTTCTTGTTTACTCTGAAATTTATGAAAAATAACCATTTGTAATTGAAGTATCTGTGCCCACATTTGACTTTTATTTTGTGAGTTTATCAATAACTTCGCATCAACAGATTAAATTACTTCACAACTGTACTTATATGTACCTTATAACTTGATTTTTGATCTGGAAAAATCATTATATCTTAGAGGACTTAAAATAAGTTTATGCAATCAACTCTTTGAAAATGTACGTATTACATGTTTAATAGGTGAATATGACCTATTAAAAGTCTAATCTATATTATACCTTTTTCGTGCTTCTCTGTTCAGTATTTTGCATGGATGATACACTGGTTCTCTTTTCTGGCTTTTTCTACAACAAAATCAAAGTTAAAAGTCTGTTTACATAAGATTTGTAACAGCACAATAAGAATATGGTGCTCGAACCTTAGACCCTCTAAACGTAAAGCCGAAGTGCTCTCTCTATGTATCTGGTCACCGATGACTGACTAGTCCAACTCAGTGCTACATATTTAACATTTTTGCTTCCAGTAATCAAATTACACTACAAGTCAATAGTTGGAGCCCAATGTATAATGACGCCAGCTGGCAAAAGACTATCTCAATCAATATAAATCAGTTCAACTAAAACTTACATAATGACATTTGAGATTGCAATGACTCCACGAAAGCTTACCTTACTCTTAGACTCTAGATCTGTATCCTTCGATTCGACAGTACCCAGTTGTTTTTTGCTAGTAATTTGATTCTAAAAAAAAATGAAAATAGAAAATGTCAAAGAAAAATATGAACAATTTTTTCAGCAGCATTTAAGAAAAAATTGTGTCCTTGTAGTAATTGAGGTTATATTATCATGTGGTAATTAACAGAGTTCCACATAAGATGCATCAACTAATTACGTAATTAACATAATTACGTAATGAAAACATAGAAAAATGCATTATGCATTGTTTTCAAAAATGATGCATGAAATTAAAATATTTCCAATAAAAACCTGTAAATAATTTACAATATGTGAAAACACAATACTAATAAAATCTATTGTAATATACCTGGTCGTTTTTCAACTCTTTTAGAGCATTTTTAAGGCGACTGTCTGCTCCCCTAGATGTGGATGCAGCCTCCAGTCTTCCATGCACCATCATTTCCTCCAAGTTGTTGATAGTCCGCATGACTTCCATAACTTTTTGACATTTCTTTTTGCCTGTATAGCCAAAAATTTGGTTGTTTTTACATACATAGCAACAGAACATACGATAACAACATTACATTGCATGCCATGCCATACCATGTGCCATTCCATATGCCATGCCCATGCCATGTTATATACATGTGCCATGTCATACCATATGCTATGAATGTCATATCATGTCATACCATATGCCCCCATTTCATACCATGCCCATGTTAAGCCATGTCATGCCATATACCATACCATATGCAATTTATCATGTTATATGACATTGCATGTCATATCATGCCATATAATATGCTATGTCATGTCTTGTTATGCAATATGTCATGCCATTTCATGACATGGCCATGTTATGCCATGGCATGACACATGCCATGTTATGTCATACCATAAGCCATGGCATATGTCATGTCATATATAATATGATATGCCATGCCATGTTATGCAATCTGTCATGTTATATCATGCCATACCATATGCCATGCCCATGTTATGCCATGATGTAGCACATAATTGCCATGTCATGCAATACCATATGCCATGTGAATGTCATGACAAGGCCATGTGCCATGCCATATACCATGTCATGCCATGACATGTCGTTATTCAATATGCCAGGCCATATGTCATGTCATATCATGCCATACCATATGTCAATGTCATGGTGTGTCATTTAATGCAAAGTCATACATGCCCATGTTATGCCATATCATGTCATATGCCATGTCATATACCATACATTATGCAATATGTTATGCTATATGTCATGTCATATCATGCCATATAGTATACTATGCCATGCCTTGTTATGCAATATATCATGCAAAATACCATGTACAATATGCCATGTCATGCCCATGTTATGCCATATCATGTCATATGCCATGTCATATACCATACAATATGCAATATGTTATGCTATATGTCATGTCATATCATGCCATATAGTATACTATGCCATGCCTTGTTATGCAATATATCATGCAAAATATCATGTACAATATGCCATGTCATGCCCATGTTATGCCATATCATGTCATATGCCATGTCATATACCATACAATATGCAATATGTTATGCTATATGTCATGTCATATCATGCCATATAGTATACTATGCCATGCCTTGTTATGCAATATATCATGCAAAATACCATGTACAATATGCCATGTCATGCCCATGTTATACCATGGCATGGCATGTGCCATGTCATGCCATTTCCATGACATATGCCATGTTATTTATCATGCCATGGCATATAATATGCTATGCCATGCCATGCTATGCAATATATCATGCCATACAATATGCCATGTCATGTTATGGCCATGTTAAACCATGGCAAGACGTGCCATGCCATGTCATGTCATAAGCCATGTCATATCATGGCATATGATTTGCTATGCCATGCCATATTATGCAATATGCCATGATATATCATGCCATACAATGTCATGTCATGTGATGCCATACCATATACCATGTCATGGCATGCCCATATTATGCCATGACATGGCACATCCCATGTCATGCAGTACAATAAGCCAAGCCCATGTCATATATATATATATATATATGTCATGCCAATGCCATGCAATATGACATGTCATATCACGCAATATGCCAGGTCATATCATGTTAATGACATGACATAGTCATGTGCCATGCCATGCCATATACTATGGCATGTCGTTATGCAATATGCCAGGCCATATGTCATGTCATATAATATCATGCCATGTCATGACAATTGACATGCCCATGTTATGTCATGGCATGCAATATGTCATGTCATACCATGCCCATGTCATGCCATGCAATAAGTCATTTCATGACAAGTCATACCATGCTCATGTTATGCAATATGTCATGCCATATCATGCAATACCATAAGCCATGTCATGTTATATATGCCATATATGCTATGTGACTATTATGGCCATGCCCATGTAATGCCATCTGCCATGCCATATATGCTATGTGACTATTATGGCCATGCCCATGTAATGCCATCTCAGCGGTCATGCCATATATACCATGCCATATGTCATGACACGCCCATGCCATGCCACTCCATGCTAATGAATCTCCTGCATTACAATCAAGGATTTACAAGTGAGAAAGATTTGTTACTGTCTCTGTACTCTATTAAACACCAGTCCATGCGAGACGCCTATGAACCCGGAATAAAAACATTTTGCTCAACAGATTTGTCTTATCGTGTCAAATAAGGCACCAAAGTAAAGCTTATTAAATTTCACGTGTATAATCCTTGCTTTAAGGATGGAAGATTTCGAAAATTTCATTTAAATATACATCTCTCATGAAATGACGGCCCGCTTCAGAAAGTAAGACGGTAAAACTCGCACCCGCAAGCTGGGTTACGCCGGCGGATATCTAAGGAAAATCAGTTGTCGCCCAACGTCACGGTGCACAAACACAAAAGCGCTCGCGACGTCTACGGCCACCATATTTTAATTAGCAAAACCTGTAGTGGCACGCTACCAGTAGTCATGATTTAGGAAAACTTTAATTTATTGTAGCATCAATCGTCACGACTACTGGTTTGGTCCCAGTAACGGACATAGTTTCTATATTCCTTTGATGTTCCACATTGCTCGACGGGCAAAACGATTGTGATTGGCTGGCCAATCAGTGATCAAGTTTGATAACAAGCGTTTGATCGACGTATTGTTTTTCGAGTAGGCGGGGTTTGACCGAATTTGCCCGAAATATCAATGAACATTGAGACAGTTCGCTAACTAGCATGAACGGCTATATACCATGAATTTTACATATACATATAATCAATTATAGCACCTATAACACTTATCTAAAACTTCTCATCTCTATATCCTCGATTTCTTTTTAAAAACACCCGAGATCACTGAGATATTAAACGAATCGTTGAAACATTAAAAAAGAGAAAAAAAAATCGTTCATGTTGAACATACTATTTCAAGTATTTGCGACGCAAAACGATGTGTTTCGACAGAGATTTTTTAATCTAAATCTCAGGGTTTCGTTAAGATATTTTTTCTGATTATGGCCTGGTTAGAATATGTAGACTAGTTTTATTAAGTTGTATTCGAATTATGTAAGTCACGTGTTATACAATTGCATATCGCATACAAATGCAGAAAGCCAACATTCATTGTTCAGCTTTCATCAACTGGTATACTGTACGTGAAGTACATGTACATGTTTTTCATGAGACAAACAATTTTCTTGCACGATTGTCTTTTTATTATTGTATGAATAAGTTTTTATGCAAGTTGAAAACTACTGGATACATTGAACATTGTATGATAAAATAGAGATTTTAAAAAATAAACACAATTATTCGGGTTACAACTATGTATATTATCAATTTATCGCCAGGGAATACGCTATTGATTTGAAATATAGATTAGGCTAATACACGCGTAGATCTTTCAGTAAATTCACGTAATATGGTTGTTTGTAACAGAACCATTATGTTTGTACTACATTCTCATTGTAATTAATACTGATAGAAGATTACAAAACTCAAACCAATGATCCTTGTTCTAGGCCTAACTAATCAAGATTTGCCCCGCCCGTGACTAGCAATCGTATACATGATGTAATTTTTATGAAGTCATATATAACGTTATACATGTACTACTGTATAGACAAAGAAGGAAACGGCGGCGCCATCAAACGTTGTTTAGATATAATCGTTCATAACTAAAACATTTTGCATCGGAATAACATTTTCATTGTTTCAAAATAAGCGCTAGGTGACAAGCTTATGTTGTCAAGTATGAAGTAATGATTGCCACGATTTGTACACGCACTTCGGCGGAAGTTGCCGAGTATGTGACGTCAATGACGTCATGATGACGTAACCCTGAGTCAACATGTCAATGTTGACGGTCACTCTCACTCTCAGTGACTTATTGTCTAAATAAATATATTAATATATATTAAAAATTAAAAAAAATGTATGAAACATGATCTTCAGAAAATTTCCATATCATACGCAGAAATCGCTTACCTTCCCCACTGAACACAACGAAGCCGCCGTATTCTTTTGATACGAGCTCTGGAAGCCCTTCATCGGAGATGTCCTCCACTTGAAAGGTTTTCTTGATCTTTGTCCCGATCTTCAAGACAGTTGAATCTGGGTCTGTTATCTTCAGATCCCGCGACCTCTCAATTAGAAGTGAATTGTCTTCCGTATAAAACACGATCGAATGAGTGCCCATAATGGTACAGTAGTTGAAATGTCGCGTAGTAAACGTAGTACTATGTTCGTAGTAAAATCTGCTACTAGAGCGGAACGATGACGTAGTTAAAGGCGGGGTCAGACATGCGCACCTTCTCGTAGCTTTTCGGAACAACTTTCTCGTAATACATACAAACGATGAGGACAACGACCGACATTTCCGAATGAGACCTGACAACGGGAAGCGAGTATCAAGAGCACCAATATGTGAACTTCCATCCCAATAAGAGATGAAAACAATTAAGATTGAACATGAATAAACAACAGGTAAGAAACAAACGACTAGGAATGGTATGTTTAAAGCGCTTGGGGTCCGCTGTAGATTACACTTTAGAACACAAAGTCAGAACTTTACACTCAGTGTATTTTTTTGTTGATTCGGTTACTGGTCTCTCTGATGGTAAGATTTTGACATTTTGAATATTAAATAATTTGGACTTGCTATTAAAATGGCCTAAAGTTGGGTTTCAAAATCGAGAGTCTCCCTCCAAAATAGGGAGTGTTGGCAAGTATGGTAATCTAGATTTTTGTCCTAAAAACATTTTCCATAATAATCCTATTTATACAGTCAAACCTGTCTAAAATAGCAACCACCTCTGTATAAAGACCGCCTGCTTCAATTTCGATACTTTTGGTTCGTTTAGTTTTACATGCTGATTCACAAAAACATATCTGGATATTCGTGTAGCCATACGTTAGCTGCAATATTGTAGCTCAAAAGACTTTTAAGTTGATAATGGCGTCGTCTTTAGAGCTACAATTGGTGCCTATTACTGCTAGTGGAGCAAAGTAATAATTATGCAAACCATTTTAAAACGTTTATTTGCATTTTATCTTACTTGTTTTATATCGCTTATCTACTAAGCAATAAAACTGACCGTGTAAAGTAACAAATTTACAGCGAGACATTTTTTTTCACATAAATATACGGCAAGTCTACAAATTGTGAACTTGACGTCGTGTGATCGGTACGTTGGATATCAAGAATGATTGTTATGTTTGTTTTGGACAAAAATAGCATATTAATGCATATATAAGCATAATATAATTTTCCTCTGTCCCAAGGGGTGGTCTTTATGGACAGGTTTGACTGTACATGTATTTACATGATGACCCTCTCATTGATTGTGATATCGTTTTTCATGATTTAAAGAAATTCTACCTCATATATATTAAAACTGTATCAATGTTTTCGAACAATCAGGTAGAATTCGTCATTTTCATGCTTTCAAAAATCATATTAAATAATATTAATCGTGACAATTGGTCATATCAAACCAAGATATAATGCTTACACTTTGTATTGATGCAGATTACAGTGGACCCGCGATAATTCGGATGCCGAATCCGGAGCTCCATTTTTGGAACCGAATGTTGTTTTCATTAATAAATTCCCGCAATAATCCGGACGATTTTCTGTCGCCACGTGCCAATAAATATACACTAGCATTGACACTGTGTGTGTTGTCATAGAGACGACTGCCAGGTCATAGCCACAGGCGTTTACCTGTACACCTTTGTCACGGGTATATGCAGTCATGTAACGGTTCATTGGTTTTCTACAGAAGATCAAACTTCAGTATTACAGGAGGTCAAACTTCAGTATGGTAATTGAGATACGCAATGTATTTTAAACACAAGCTTTCATACATGCAGATTGGGCTTGGGTACGTATGCTATAGATATCTTACTGGTTTCGCATGCAGAATATATCGCTCTGAGTTTCGGGTACAAAAGTGAGATTCTACTCACAAAATTAATAAGTATTTCAAATTTATATAAACCTATTAGAATTCATCGTCTATGGTGTATGATGTAAAGGCTACGGCACATGCCACATAGACGCGTACGTGTGTGACATAATATATTGTGCACGGAAGTTAGACGTGAACGTACGCGTGCACGTTGTTGGTAAAAAATTCTGTAAGTCGGAAAGTTTTGCGGAAACGGTCAATAAAAACACATTATACAAAACAGCTATTCCAGTAGTCCATAAAAATGTTCATTACTATTTATTATCATGGTTTTGTTAGGCCAAGGACATAGACATAGATCCTTGGTTAGGCATTTTGAAACATAATTTGCCATACATCGTAAACAAACAACGATGCCTTTTGGTTTCATCTTTTAAAAATAAATACGTTTATTTCATATTCTTAACGTAATGATATGAAAAAAAACCTTTAAAAAATAACAAACAAAGTATTTATTTGAGTTGAGGGGTTTAACGTACCGTATAATTCGTTTCCGGATACGAGTATATTTATTTTAGTACACGTACATTACATAAAAACCTATCATCGATTACAAGGTCAAGGGGAGGAACTAGTACACTGTACATGACAATTTATAATTGACTTATAAGAACACGGAATTCGACAGTCCGGAAAATTCGTAATCCGAACGGTTTAGGCTGGGAACGAAGGTGTCCGAATCATCGATGGTCCACTGGTGTACTTAAAGTAATTAGCCAAAGGAATGACAATGAAGGAGTTTCTAATCTCTATATGCTTCTGACTCTAGGTTATTTTTGATTCACAAGTTAAGGTTTTTCTTTAGAGATCATCATGCATGTAGAGTGTAGTTGCATCAAAATTTCAGTAGACATCAACAGTCAGTTATACAAAATGGTGCTAAAATTGTTAAACTTAAAATTTATTTAATTTTACCTCAGGTAAATCAAAGAGAGGATAACCTTGATTTGTTGTCAGAAGAAGATGTTGAGCATTGCAAAGTAAACAAATCAGCATGGAAATGCTCAAAGTGTCAGATGATACTATCAAGAAAACAGACGCTGAAAACACACTTGTTTATCAAACACAAAATAAGAGGTAATTGATTACACTTTTAAGTTTATCATTTACTATTAAAGATGCTCCACAGCTGAAGAAAAAAAAAGATAAGTTATTTTGTTTGTAGTTTTGTGTTAATTAGACACATGTATGTATGATTAAACATCATTTATTGTTCAAATGATGGGTATCATTTATGCTAGATGTCAGCAGTGGAGCATATCTTTAACATATGAAATAAAAGATATTTTTATTTTACATAAATACAAATCTTAAATAATTCAAAAGCATGATGCGAGTTTTATACATACAAAATTGGTAAGACTCAATTGAGCATTGATATTTTATTTGTTGATAATGTAAGATAAAAGTGAATCGTATCTCAATATAGTTATGAATTAAAGCTCAGGAAGCAATTCATGATCCAATTTGCACAAAATTGTATTGAAAGTCCTATAAAGGTCATTTGTATTTTACAGCTGGAAACCCTGCAAAGCGGTACAAACTGTACGAGACAGATCCTGACATACCTGTGCCATCTTCAACTTCTCACAATTGGTAAGCAACATTAAAATTACTGAGTCAAATGTCACCTAAAAGCTATTAAGAGCTCAGCTGTGAAGAGATTTCAAACTCAGTCTGGGATCTTTCTCAAATTTCATGTGCAGGTTCCCCGAGGGGTCTAGTGCATTTTCGGACTTATCGGTCAGCAAGATGATCGACAGGTAGCCATCTTTGATTTTGATAATTGAAGTTTGTTACTGCTACATATCTCAGAAGGTACTGAAAGGATCTTTCTCAAGTTTCATATATAGTATGTGGTAAAAGTAAAAACAGGGAAAAGATCCCTCTTTCTGTTGTCAGACATAGATCATTCTTTGGTGAGCGCCAAGATCCCTCTGGGATCTCTTGTTAGCTATAGGTCATCTGACCCGAAGGGTCAGGATGACCTATTGTCATCATGCACCATCCGTCTTCATGCGCCGTCCGCCGTGCATAAACTTTTCATTCAAACGACTTCTTCTCAATAACCGAAAAGGCCCAGAGCACTGATATTTGGCCTGTAGCATGCTGGGATGAAGGGCTACCAAGTTTGTTAAAATAAATGACCTTGACCTTCATTCAAGGTCACAGGGGTCAAAAATGCTAAAATCTTTAAACAACTTCTTCTATATATAGACTAACATTGGAAAGATCTCGAACGAGATCGAAAATCAGCGTGATGCGACTGTAACATACAGAGTTATTGCCCTTTGCACAAATAATTATTATTGGATATTGTGAACATGATATCTTGAGTAAATATGCACTCAGCTTCAAGAATTTTCGTATTTAGACTAAGATTGGAAAAATCTCAGACGAGTTCGAAAATCAGCTTGAGTTATTGCCCTTTGCGATAATAATTATTGAACCTTGTGTTACACCTCAACAAAATAAACATCTATTCCTTAAATATTTTCTCTCAAAGGAATTTTTTTATCTCTCTTTAAAAACAAAACAAACAACAATAATTAAGAAACAGATTTTTATTTTGTTGAGATTATGAGGGTATAAAGTATATAATGTAACCCCGGCGAAGTAAATATTTTCATATATTGTATGTAATGTATGTTATTATGGCATCTATTTATAATATATACTATGAGTTTGCTATTTTCTCCTAAAAAGGAAATTTATTGCTTGGAAAACAAAGTCGTCAGTGCAGACACGGTGACCTATTGCGATAGCCTTTTGTCCGTTGTCGTCCGTCGTGCGTTAACTTTTTGTTGTGAACACGATAACTTGAGTAAATGTGAACCAAGATTGATGAAACTTTGTATGTAGCTTAATATTAACAAGATCTCGGACGAGTTCGAGTTTCAGGGTTTCTGGGTCAAGTTCAAGGTCACTGCTATTATTTTTAGAAAATCCCTATCAGCACTCTAGCGGCTTCATTCCTTGAGTGATTTTGATCACACTTCACACATAGACAAAGGATCATAATATCTCGGACAAGTTTGAGTGTGAAGATTGCCAGACTAAGGTCAAGGTCACTGTTACTGTTTTAAGATAATTTCTTTGTCAGCACTCTAGCGGCTTCATTCCTTGAGTGATTTTGATCAAACTGCACACAAATACAAAGGACTGAAAAAGTTTGAGTTTCAAGGTTGCAGGGTCAAGGTCAAGGTCACCGTTACTATTTTTAGAAAATCCTTTTTAGTGCTCTAGCGGCTTCATTTCTTGAGTGATTTTGATCAAACTTCACACAAATTTAAAGGACCATCATATTTTCGACAAGATACAGTTTCAGGATTGCCAGGTCAAGGTCAAGGTCACTGTTACTATTTTTAGGTCACCTGATCATGACCATACATCATAGTGACCTACTGCAATAGCCTATTGTCCATCATGCATTAACTTTACTAAATGTGAACATGATGACTTGAGTAAATGTTAACCGAGGTTGATGAAACTTTGTATGTAGCCTTATATCAACAAGATTTCGTACGAGTTCAAAAATGGGAATTATTCGACAGTAACGTACAAGTTATTGCCGTTTGTTCTAATTTTATCATTGTGCTTGTGAACAAGATAACATTGGTAAATGTGAACTGATTTTGATGAAACTCTGTATGTAGCCTTATATCATGTCCTTTGTAATAATGCTATTATTGGACCTTGTGTTCTAAAGATATTGTGGTACTTCATCAGAATTGTGAATTTTATAACCCTTGGCCTCTTTGTTTGCCCCTGGGGAGGAGGCTAAGTTTGCTATAGTTTGTATTGAATACTTCTTGGGTATATTTTGTTTATTTTCTACTGGAAATTGTTCAAACTTTTGATTCACATTATAACCACAAGAGGACATTTTGCTATTATGTCATTTTGACCCTGTCTCATCCCCAAAGGCTGAGGGGTGGAGCCCAGTGGGGTCCAAATGGCTTAAATTTTAAGGTGACCGTTAAGGCCCATGGGCCTCTTGTTTCAATATTAAAATATGATTGCTGCAGTTGTAATCCATTACAAGTTTTGATTCAGTATCTGTCATCAATTTGTGCATGAACAGTTCATGAAGCATTGTTTACTTTTTTCATTTGGTCATTTAATGTTCATGAACAATTCATGAACTTTCATTAACAGTTCATCAAATGTTCATGAACTTGTTCATGTACTAAGTAAATATTCATGAGCAGTTCATGATCAAGTCCATGAACTGACTGTGCATGAAAATGCTGTGTATTATTTCCATTGCCTTTTAATGTTCAAGAACAATCATGAATATTCATGAATTTAGTTCATGAACTATTGATGAATTAAGCATTGATGTCACTATTTTTTTTGTCACTAGTTTATGAAGAAAAAAAATCTGCCAATCAAAAAGTCGGATTTAGTATGAAAACAAATAAAAATTAATTATTAATTCATGAATAGTTCATGGATGTTCATGAATTATCCAGAATAAAATGTACAGTTCAGTTCAAAAAATTGGAAGAAACAAATAGCAATAATGTATGTTTTGTTCTTTTGTATTTTCAGGAAAAAGAAAGAATGTATAGACAGTTACGTAGATGTTGAAAGACCTGATCACCATGAGTCACAATCTCATGCACAGAGTATAGTGCCAGAAAGTCTGGATGCACAACACCAGGTTTTGGACATACCTGAAAATCATAATGAGGAAATAGTTGTACATGATGTCCAGCAATATCATGATGAACAGATTCAGATTCAGGAAAGTGACAATGATTCAGCTCAGAGTGATCTGCAAAATGACAATAATCAAGCTCAAATGCCAGATGTTCTAGGACATTTCAATGAACTAGTGAAATATAATGAGTTGGATGTGACAGGAAATAATGTCCAAGATTTTAATGACACAGTTGTTGATATGGACTTGGAAAGTGATGCTGACTATTCTAACATTAGTTCAGACTCTGAACAGGATAGTGACCCTGAGGATTCAAACTGCGATGAAGATGAAACAGAGGAAGTGAGATCTATAACGAGTCCTCCTTTGTATATCATACCACCATCGGATACCCTGACAAAAGCACCATTGACACATCTTGAACATTTACTTCTAGTCTCAGGATATGCTTCTGCTTGTAATCTTTCTGGAGTAGCCTTTCAGAAGCTTCTTGATGTTATTAGATTACATATTCCTAGTAGTAATCTCTGTGAAACAGGAACAGGTGATGTAAAACAGAAGCTTGGGTTTGGGATTGAAGAAAATCTGAATTTTTTTTATTGTTGTCCAAAGTGTGGTTTACTTTTCAAAAATACCGACCTTTGTGAAACACCTGGATGTGGTCAACACCGTGGAGGAGATGACATTGGCAAAAAGACAGGTTTTGTAACTTGCAACATCAAGAAGCAGTTGCAGGAAATTTTGGAGAGGAATGGAATCATAAAGAAAATCCAAGCAGAATTGCAAAAACCTTTGGAAAAAGAAAGAATCATATTGTCAGATATAACTACTGGACAGGAGTATTTGAAGCTAAAAGCTGATGGAAATTTTCTGGATCCAAAATCCTCCAAATTCAATGTTACCTTGAGTTGGAATACAGATGGGATACCTTTGTTTAAGTCATCAGGAATTTCTCTTTGGCCTGTGTATCTTACCATCAATGAACTTCCTCCTAAGGAACGCTTGTTGAAGAAAAACATCCTTGTATGGGGAATTTGGCAAGGAACGTCTAAACCTGGATGTATGAATGGATTTCTTTCTCCTTTCGTTAAGGATATGACTGAGCTTTTCAACAAAGGTGTTGATGTTAATGGACAAACTTGGAAAGCACTGCTTCTTACTGCGACTATGGACCTTCAAGCTAGAGCTTATGTGTTGAACATGACACAACATAACGGCCGGTTTGGATGTCTGTACTGCAAAGAAGAAGGAAGTTCTGTTCCTTGTGGAGGAGGACATTGTAGAAGCTATCCGTTTAGAAATGTTCCTGCTCCAGTCAGAAATTCATCAGACCTGAAACAGGATGCTTCTGCTGCTGCTACTACTTCTAAACCATCTCATGGTATTCTGGGTACATCTGTAATCAGCTTCCTACCACTTTACGCCATCGAGAAACATATAGTTGTAGACTATATGCATGGCATTCTACTTGGCATTGTCAAAAAGCTCCTGAGTCTTTGGTTTGATGGTGCAAACTTTAAAAAAGAATTTTTCATTGGAAATCACCTTGACCAGATTGACAAACATCTCAAAAGAATTAAGCCTCCATACTTAATTTCAAGACTACCTAGAAAGATGAAGAACAATTATCATCGATGGAAAGCTTCAGAACTACGCTCTTGGCTTCTTCATTACAGCTTGCCATGTTTGTCAGGCTTTTTGCCAGAAGTGTTCCTGGAGCATTTCGCATGTCTTGTGGAAGGAGTCTATCTACTTCTTAAGCAGAATGTTTCCAGTGCTGATATTGATCGGGCAGAGTCATTGCTTCTGAGTTTTTACCAGTATGCAGGGGACATATATGGAGACCAATTTCTTGGACTAAATGTACATAATCTTCAGCATTATGCATCATGCGTCAGAATGTGGGGACCACTTTGGGCATATTCTTGTTTCGGTTATGAGTCCTGTAATGGCGATATTTTGAAGACCGTACATGGCAAAGGAAATGTGTGTGCCCAAATCTTTTGGGCAATGCAAGCTCAGAAAAGACTTGAAAGGGAATCCAATGCATTACCGAAAGGGGAGCTTCGGTCCTTTCTCCAGAAACTTCTTGCTGGAGGAGCAAAACTTCTACCAAAGACGATTGATGGCTACAAATGTGATATTGTTCCTCCAATGCAGAATATACAACATCAACATTTGTGTAATGACATACTAACACAGTTGCAAACACTAAACCAAGACATTAACCAGCTTGCAAAAGTTAACAAAATCATCATAGACGACATCATATTTTATTGTCAAGCCTCGTCAAAAGTAAAGAAGAGAAATTCTTACATGGTGTCTTTGGACAACCCATTAGATGATGGATCAGATGTCTTTGGTGTGGAATACTACATTGTTGAAAAATCTCACATGAAGGTGTTTGCTGTTGGGACCACGTATTCTTGTAGTGGGACTATCATTCCAGGAAGAGCACCACATGTTCAAAAAGTCACAAGTAATAGGTAATTTATCTTTTATACTAGTTTTCTAGAGGCAGCTATTTTTTGTGAAGAAATATTTAGAGTTTCTTATAGAGATTGAATGTATTTTTCTAATTTTCATAGTGTATTCATAGTGTATTCATAGGCAAATGTTTATTTTCGTCAGTTGGTTGATTCATATAGTGACAAACACTCAGAATGTAAATATATAATTATAAGCAGAAAAAAAGATCAGTCAAGCTAAGAAAGTTTACCTTAGTATTCTCTTTTAAAGTCTTGTAATTCCTTTGAAATTTAACACAAAACATATACCGGTATACATATATCAATCATATCTTGTCAAACTATTTCTCAAAAACCCTTAATTCTATATATATTATCCTTAGATTTTCATATCAATTACAGAACAAGTGTTGTCGTGCCTGTTCATCGATTTAAGGAACTGCTTATTTTCGTGGACCTTAAAGAAGAAAGAAGATATGTTTCGAAATTCCCGAATTTCATAGAAAAGGACTGAATGTGTGATATATATAGAGAATACATGGTTAGTATCTTACAATACAAGATTACATAGGAAAGCCAAGATGACGAGTCATCTTGTCTTTCCATGTTGAGCACCGGAAAAATAAAACCTGTATTGTAAGATACTAACCATGTGTTCTATTTATCCTGTAACCATTATGACATCCAAAACGTCAAAAGTAAGGAAGAGAAATTCTTACATGATCAGGTGTCCTTGGACAACCCATTAGATGATGGATCAGATAACTTTGTTGAGAAATCTCGCAAAAACAAGGTCTCTGTGCCAGGCATGGAGTAATTAGAAGTCTTAATGTAATGATAATTAATTGTAATGCATTACAATTTTTCAAGTAATTGAATGTAATATGTAATTGAGGCAAATTTCAATTACATGTAATGGTAATGTAATTATTTACATTACAAAGATGCATGTAATGCTCAATTACTTTTCAATTACATTTTAATTATATTTACATGTGATCTGTGTTTAGGACATGAATATACATAGACAGTACATGTTCTGTATATCTGATTTCCAATTTTTGCAATCTACTTTGTCCATGTTTCTGTTCTTGATCAAAGTTAAGTCTTTTATTTTAGCTTTAATGTCATTCATGATTTACATGTAAAGTTACTATGCATATGCCTACCATATATTCTGATAAAAAGCTGTGAATCAATCATAATCAATGTTTTTAGGTTTCGGTCTCGGATCTCAATGAAAATTAGTACATGTATATAAGGGTATTGAGGAATGCTGCTAAATATGATAAAAATTTTGAAAGATTGTCGCTGGGCCAACTTCCTGTTTTCAAATTTTTGTCTCCAATTCATTAAAATTGGTAAATTGGGGTTTTACCTTAAATTTTTAAGGGATGCCATACAGTTATGATCACTGTCAAATCAATTCCTCTGAAAATAGCCATGTATTAGGTATGTACATTTTAGGAGACCCTGAATTCCAATATAAAAGTACATCAAAATTTCTCCCAAGATGTTCATACACTGTGCAACTGCATTCTTGATTTGTTGCAGGTGGGGATAGGGAAGGGGAATGAGTACTTGTTAAATATTGTATTAACAGATGAAATGTAAAAAGTAAATACATATCGATTACAATATGACTGTTCTTTTATGTGAAATATCAATTGTATTTAAAGTACTTGATTTCACCTTAACTTAGCACATAAATGTACATACACTTGTATGTTACACATATACATGTATATGTGTTTTAAACTTTTCATTCAAACAACTTCTTCTCAATAACCCATTGCCAAAGGACCAAGGAACTGATATTTGGCATGCAGTATGCTGTTATGAAGGGCTACCAAGTTTGTTCAATTGAATGACCTTGATCATGACCTACATTCAAGGTCACAGTGGTCAAAATGGCTAAAATTTTTGAACAACTTTTTTCAATAAGAGGCTTAGATACTTGATATTGAGCCTATAACATTATGGGATGAAGGGCTACCATGTAGCTATCTGGTATACTATATGTGTAGGACTTGCCCTACAATGGCATATAGTGGTGTCCTCTTGAACAATATCATTCATAAACTTCCATTCATAAGTTTCCCTATTCATTGAATAGTGTTCATTTGGACCAATCAGAAGGTGGCCTTTCAATTACTGCATTACCTGTAAAGCAGTCATGGGAAGACCGCCTTCTTATTGGTAGAATACACAGCTCCATCTACTGTGATCTAGGTCTACCTTATACCAGTACTCCCTGACTGTTGTCTGTGTATGCACACACAATCTACATATTGCATGTACACTGGAGACTCCTCTGTCTAACTTACGTAATATCTGTTCATGATAATTCAAATTGGACTTACCAAAAAAAAGTTCTATCTAAGGCTTATAGACCTGAGAGTTATAAAGTAAACTAATCTGAGGATCTTTCTGTGTACATTAAAATAATGTTTTTAAATGATTGTTGAAAATGGATCTGAGGTACATTTCAATTAAGAAAACTGACAAACTGATGTATTTTCTGTGATCAGTTGAATATTCTTGAAATAATTTATATCAAAGTCTTTATAATGGTTTATAGATTTTGATTTTTGAAATTCATTTGATTTCATTCTATTTTTCTGTTTCTGCTGCATTGTATTTGCAGTACTTTGAGTACTTTGATTAAATGAAAATAAACAAGTATTTTTTAAAAATGACATTTTGGTGTTGAGTCTTGGAGTTCTGGAGTAAAAAAATTCTAAGTCCAATACTGTTTTTGTTGGAAAATTTTCAAAGTCCTATTTTTCCGCAAGTGGCCGCACTTATTACGCACCAAATTTTTTTCTAAGTTTTTTAAGTCCAATACTATTTTTGTTGGAAAATTTTCTAAGTCCTATTTTTCCGCAAGTGTCCGCACTTATTACGCACTAAAAATTTTCTAAGTTTTTTAAGTTTCTTATTTCCACACTTTTTACGCACCTAAAATTGACTAAGTCCAATTTACGCAGTTTTTCCACACATATTCCACATTGGATTTTACGCACTTGCGTAAAAAGTGTGGCATTTTATGCTTTACGGCAGATTTTACGCAGATTTTCCACACATTTGACTTCTGCAGACGAATTTTTTCCTTTTTTTTTGTCTTTCAATATTGAAGAGTTCCACTAAAATCCAATATGTCTGCGCCCATTGAACAAACGTGGAGCAGAAGTAGTCGGCGCTGTTTTGTACTTTGAACAGTCATATATGAAGATTTGGCATATAAATTATGGTAATATTTTCTTAAATGTTTAATGTAGTAGTTAAGAACAGGCACATACTTACTGTCAGTGCATAATACAGTACACAAGTGATTGATGCTATCTAAAAGCATCTTCATGAATCAATTGCTAACGTAAAAACTCCAAGATTCACAACAGTTTTAGAATAATATTTAAAGTATAAAAACAGATGACAACATAGAAATATCTGCGCCATTTTAGATGTTTTACTTGAAAAAAAGCTGTAGTAAAATTATCAAAAAGGAAATTCATCATAACAAACAGGTTGGGCACAACCTAATCCCTATTGAGATTCCTCCTCTAGACTCTTTTATATTCGGACGTCTGATAGATGTCTCTCGTCCGACGAGAGACATCTATCAGACATCCTAATATAAAAGAGTCTAGAGGAGGAATCTCAATAGGGATTAGGCACAACCCTGCACATGGGTAATAGTAGAGGTAATAGTTACCCATTTGAGTAACAGTTCCTTGTTTGTATTAATCAATACGTTACCCAAATGAGTAATTCTGTGAAAAGAAAACACATAATGTTGTTTTAAAAATCAGTATCAAAAAAGGGCGTCATAATTTTTAGAATGTCCTACAACTGTCGATCTAAGACTCTATGTTTTTGTGGGTGAAATATCAACTTCTGTTGTCTAACTTTGTTGTAAGATGACAATTTAGGTGCTCTCCATTGACTACAGTGTATAGCCATCAGGGAAATTCAGTACTCAAATGGGTAAGTGTTACCCATGACTGCAGGGTTGTGCCCAACCTGACAAAACGTATCGCTATTAGTTTAGGCCTACAATTATAAAAAGAGACTGAAATAATCAGTATAAAAATTCTGTAGTTTTGTCAAAAACCAACTTTTTATCACTCAAAGTCAATATTTTGTGTATGCTTATTGCAAGTTAATTGCCATCAGCAGAAGAACAGGCGGAAATATCTCGGAGCACCTGTTGATTAATCTGCAATATAAATGTCTCTACGTTGTAACATGAACAAGTTGTGAGTAGGATGCATCAAAAGTTTTAAGCATATAAAAAAATCTTGTTATGATAGGATGCAAAATGACAATAGGAATAACAATTAATCTGGAGGTTTCGAGATCCCAAAACGATGTGGGTAAAGAACAATTAACCTTTGATTAAAGTCACCATTCGGTGATTGACATCATAATCATGTACTGAAATGTGGGACTAATTGACGGTAAATCATATTAAATCCATGTCATTATGGAATCTTGAAACTTCCATATTAAAGATATGTTAAGGTGTTAAGAATATATAGCTTTAGTATTTACTTGCGTACTGTATTATGGCCACTGACTGTAATTTAATTAGCTACAAAATAATACTATTCATGCATAATAGTTTTTTCGTGGTTGTGCAGCCAGTTTTTGAATGGGTGACCGCTACATTGTGTATTCCCTTAACATATGTATACATTATATTTTTACTTAAGCATTGATGTTACTATTTTTTAACTTCATAGGAGTATGAAAGAAATTTTGTTTGCAAACTGTGTGAATCAGAGTAGAGGATTCTCACAAAAGTTTGCAAACATTTTTTTTTCATAACCCTATGAAGTTAAAAAATAGTTACATCAATGCTTACAATAAATTTTTCAGACTACTTGATAACATAAAGTTTGTTTAAATTTGCCAATCAGAGTGTTGGATTTAGTATGAAAACAAATAAAAATTAATTATTTACCTATGAGGCATATAGCAGTGATATCATACAATCTGTACATTTATACACTTAAAATACTAATATGGTGCAATACACATTATGTTGAAAGTTTTATCTATATCATGATGATTCATTATGTTTCTTTTTGTTCAAAAACATTGTGTAATGGGCAATATTCATTATAGATATGTAACTTATTGCAATAGATAATTTGTTAAAGTTTAAATTTTGTATACAGATGGCCTATCAGAATTTTAAAGGAACCAAGCGTAAAAGGGAGGCTGAAGATGATATACTTCGACAGGCACCTAGAGGTAAATGAGAGATGTCATGAGATGAAAAATGTTAAGAATAATAAAAGAATTCTTATGCCTTAAGAGAAGTTTACACAACTTTAGTACCTTTATATTATAGATAAATGGAATCAGGATAAACTTCATATATCTGCTCATTTTAATTATGTTGGTATATACCTTCCATACATTTTGATTCATTTTCAATATTCAAATGATTCATTTGGTTTTTAAAATCACAAGTATTAGAATATTTTATATGCTTTTTCATATGGTTATACATGTCGTTGTATAAAATATCAGATTTTTAGAGAACATACATTTTTTGAACAGAGATACATGTGGTTGAATATGTGGAGAATCGAGCATCGGAGATTAAAGCTCTGCAGAAGTATCTGGGGGAGTCCAGGGGAAACCGACTGGTCATGCAGCTTCTCCCGAAAGGTCTAAGACGACGAGCCCTCAGTCACACAACATCAAACGACTGCCAAGGAGACTCCGTGAGGCAGCTAAAAAAGAAGTATGTTACAGAACAATCATAAGAATGAGTTTTTTACTTCATCGGCTATAGCTATTACAAATGTGTCAAGTTTAGTTTGTTGAACTTTTTCAAAATCTTATACCCAAATTATTTCAATAATTTTTGATGAAGTCCACAAAATAATGAAATGTTAGAAAAATGGAAGATGTTTCCATATAATATGTTTGCTATAATGTAACTCCTAGAACTTAATATGTACCTACTGTATTCACTGTAATTTGTTCCCAGGGTGCTTAAATAATTGTAACAAGGGGGGGGGGGGGGCGCTTAGTAGTAAACTAAAATGTAACTTGTAAGCGAATAGATCGCCATATTTTAAACCTTTCTGTACTCATGGCACATTAATCTGTTACAGTAAACATGTACATGCCTTTTATCCTTTTGTGACGAATTATGATGTCATGATTCACATGGAAAAGTCTCAAAAGGGGGAGGGGCGCTTATTTCGGCGAATACGGTATATGGAAATTCTTGAGAAGTGAGTGTATATAAGCATTGGAATGTTTTGAATGTAACAGATCAAAAGATCATTGTAACACTACACTACTCTGCACTTACCTCCGACAATGAAAGAAACATAATACTATAATACTTTTTCCACTAGTATTCCAACCAGAATACAACAACACGAAGGAAACCTCCAAGTCGTAAGTTTCGTCGCCGACCGAAAAATCTACTGGAAGAATACAACAGAAGGCAGAGAAAACATGTCTGGTTAGAGACACACATATGGCACGCCAAACGATTCAAAATGGAGGAAAAGTGGGGATATAAGATTCCCCTACAGCCGACTGATAAAAGCAAAAGGGCATGCTACAGATCAACTAAACATCACTGTCTTATCCAGGTAAAATATTGACCACAACCGGTTATTTATAACTCATATCCAAAGGTGCCTATTACATACTTGTATATTACAGAGTTATCTGCCCTTGCAATCAGGCATTTATTGTTGGTGCATTTAGTTTGTGTCAAAATTTTACTTGAGAAATATGATGTTATGCTCAATGATATTTGACGTAAGAATACATACCTTCCTGCAAGAGCAGATGACCCTTTCTTTTAGACTAGAACACTCTTATTTAAAAGCACATGTCCCTGATGTTATGTTAGTTTATCAATAACCAATATGTTCCTTGATGTTATTATCAAAATATTGGTAGTTACTATACCACATTTGTTCCTTGATGTGACGTTGAAATATCAATAGTCCATCATTCCTTATTAAAATAAAATGATTGCCATGCTTTTGATTGTGATTGTTGGTGTGTTGTTTCAGGACCATTCATACATGTGCTGCATAGAGTTAAGAGGGCCAGAGAATCAACTATTGGATGGTTTGAGTCACATGACCAATAAATCTACAGGTAAAATATACTGGGGTTATTATTTATACAGTGAAGAAGTTTCTATGATTTCTTATGCAAGATTGATTGATTTAATGTCTTGAACAGCCATAGTGATTAAAAAAGATTGAGCTCACCGTTATTAGATGGTTTTCTAATTTAAACCAATTGTCATTTGTGGTCGGTATTTGGCTACATATACTATTTTATACTATATACTCTTTTTGTCCAATTCCAGGTCAAACTTTTGCCGCGAAAGGCTGCTTGTCTGGGCTTAGGGAAGGTCACACAATGTTGTACTCCTGTGATAGCTATCCACTCGGGGCTATTGGTTGTGCCTCGTTTCTATGGAAACCTATGACAGGAAGTGATGTCGCATCGACAAGGCAGTTATGGATATGGGTCCACCCTGGTTGTCATAGCGAGGTCTGCAAGAACCTGGAGATGTCTTTTCAAGACAGGGAAATGGAGATTGAAACAGAAACAAACAATACAGAAGTTTCTGAAAATACAGAAAATGGAAATGCTGACCAATTGAAGAACAATGAAGCAGAGACGAATGTCAGCTCAGAAAATTGCAATTTATTGGAAGACAGCACTACAGAACCAAGTTCAAATTTAAAGAACTTGCCGAAACAAGAGACTGGCAGTGAGAAAAATCTTGTGACATGGAAGATGAAAGTTGGTGCAGTAGAGATGGAGTCCCTGAAGGATTGTCTGGTGCGATTCTGTCTGACTGGTCCAGGATCACAGGCAGTTCTATCACAAACACTACAGGTAAACTCTACTGACCTACTGACCTATCCATCAAGTAACTAGTTTTAGAAAAATTGTGTTTCCTCTGTTGTCTAGGGTCTACATATCCAATCCTGTCTTTCAGTCTTTCAACATTTATTTTACGGTACAACCATTTCTCAGGAAGTTTTGAAGGCCTGGAGGGATCTTTCTCCTTCATAACTGGTTATGTAGGTACAATGCATTTGGACTGTATTTGTATAAACCCAAAATTTGTGGCCAATGGAAATAAATCATGGCCAACAGGCTGTAATCTTGGATCTTGACAATTGATGACACATATCGCTATTCTCTAATACCACTAAATGGAACTTATAGTTAAGTTTCTCTGGTCTTTTGTTGTTTAGAAGTAAACTGATAGGCTATTTGATTTTGAGT